>NW_009646541.1:2546762-2550267 GCF_000708025.1 Charadrius vociferus
GGCCGGCCGGGGCAGGGCTGGGGTGCCGGGCCGGGGCGCGCCCCCGCCATGGAGCGCGCAGGGACACGGGCGTTAGAAGAAGGAGCTTCGCGGGGCAGCCTGAGGCCGCCGTGCAGCGTGGAACCCCGGCGGCCTGCGGTGCGGCTCGCGGAACCCGCTGCTGTTCTGCTGAGCGCAGTTACTTTACATTTATAACCCGTGAGCGCTTGTGTATTTTTCCAAGTGCCACATAAACATCAACGGAACAGTTCCTGCAAAGTCCTCAGGGCTCCGCAACGAGGAGCGGTACCGCTACGGGGAAGATGCAGAAACCGTTCCTTGCCGCGGGGGCAGGGGCTGCTCGCAGCGCTGCCGCACCTTTGGGTACAACGTCTCGTTTTTAAAAGTTTATACATGGGCAGTAAAGACATTTTACCATAGGGTGAGTAGCTCTTACTATAAAATACGTAACTTTTTTAATAATAGTGAATAAAAATAAGGAATAAAGAATGCTAATTGAAAAGGTTTTTAGCTTTTTTTCAGTCAACAGGTGAATGTTCCAGAATGAGCGGGCGAGTTTCAGGGGGGTGTATCGCAGTGACCGTTAAATCTGACTGTCTGGTGAAGTCCCGGCCTGTCCCATTTGGAAGTCACGATAGCCAAAGCTGGCTGCGGACACTGTTAACCCACACGAGATGTGGCTCATACTGCTCATTCAGGGGAGAGAACAGAGAGGACAGAGTTCAATAAGCGACCAGAAGCTCCGTGTTCTGTCCGAACTCCTTTTGTCTGGAAACAGGGCCTCAAGAGAGGGCACTGCTTTCAGGCTGCATGGGAGAGGACCTGTTCAGGCACCAGGGCTTGGACTGATTCCCGGCCCCGCATCCAGCTCCCGTTGAAATCAACGGGGTACCACTGCTTAACCTTTTTGCTCATCCAAATTCTGGACACTCCAATGAGGAGGACCACACAAGTCCACCAGGAACATCTCGTCTGTCCACACAGTGTCCTTCCAGGCCACATAAGTTCAAGAAATATTAAAGCCTATATGCAATAATGTACCAACATTTTGGTCTACATGTAGGATTATTCAGTCACATCTGTATCACGCAGCTCATTTATCCTGAATGTCATGTGAAGCACTATGAGAAAAAATAATAAAATAATTGTAAAATGCTGGTTTTGCCTGTCCTTACGGTTTGTCATCCCATTGTAGGACAACAGCAGCCCGTTGCTTATACAGCTTGATTCCGTCCTCTATAATATGAATTGTGATGCTACCCTGTGAAAATAACCTCACATTACTTAGACTGCAAAATTCTGATCCTGATTTTAAAACCCACTTCACAATTCAGAGCTGTTCCCAAACACGTTTTGACTCAATGCATGACAGTGATGAAGGCATTGCTCTTTTTTAAATTCAAGCGATGTATAGCTTGAAGGTTTTGCTTAATTATAGATAGATTTTGTCATAATCTCTTATTCAGGCAAGCTGAGAAGTAATACAAGCAGCAGCAAGCAATAAACATCTGAATTCCAAAGTTCTGTAAGGTATATGGTGGTAAACTGCTCACGACAACAGAAGTATTGTCCTTTATTACTACGCTGTGTCTTTTTGACAGGGGAGGCCAGTAAAACAGGAAAGAATCCCAACAAAGCCACTCAGAAATGTCCATTACTGCACAATGGGGACGTAAGTGTGGCGGAAGGGTGGCCAGACGTGGAGAAAGGCAGGTATTACCTACCTTCCCTCTTAACATCCTCAATATTTTTTTATGGTACTTCAGTGCTTTCAAATAAAACCCCAATCACCACGAATTACCCCACTTTACCCCACTTCCAGATTCTGAGACCTAAATTTAATGCACGTAATAATTTTTTGAAACGCTGCTTGTGAGCGGAGCCAGTGTTGTTCCATGTTGTAGCCCGTATCAGTCTTCATTTTGAGGGAGTAACGTGCAGCAGTACATTGTCATAAATCATTAAAAAATTGAGGAAGTTATAATTTTTACACCAATATATTCCATATTAAGGCATAAGCAAGCTTAATACTTGATAATTAGAGATGTTTAAAAAAACAGTTGCAAGGAGGGATTTTTTTCCTTACGACCAAGAGGAACAGTTTACAGGCCCAGCGATGACATGTCACCGCAGCACAGAAGCTGGTTGGGGTAGAGGGGGAAGCACAGAGAGCGTGGATAACTTAGGATTGCCTTTGAGAGGTTTTTAAAACTTCCTGGCTCTGCGGCTTTCAGGCAGCCTGGCATCACTGCAGCCCACAGAATGGATTTTTAATTTTTAATTTAACTTTGACAGTTTCTACTGCCTTCAAAAGGGCTTTATTCTCTTTAGAAACAGCATTTGCATGCTAGCTACTCTCTGTCTTGATCTTTGATGCGCAACTGTAATATCTAATACCGAAACTTCAATATGTATGTAAAATGCAGTTGGATTCGCAGTAATATAAAGTTTTTGTGTTTAGGATGAAGGTCTGGAACACAGGAGATCTGAGATAGAACTTTGCTAACACACATCTGTCTGGCCACTATCACTGGAACGATCTTGCAAAAGCTTTTGAATAAACTAGGAGACACCGCCTCATTTTTAAAGTGCAGTTTAAGCACATGAAAGACACTGTACAAGTGACTTTAGATGTAAGACAGGCTTCTTTTTTTTTTAA
This sequence comes from Charadrius vociferus, assembly GCF_000708025.1. Lineage (NCBI taxonomy): Eukaryota > Metazoa > Chordata > Aves > Charadriiformes > Charadriidae > Charadrius > Charadrius vociferus. The sequence goes on from NW_009646541.1 coordinate 2,549,422, forward strand.
TACTTCGGTTTTGTTCCACTCACTATTGTCCAGATGTTCAGTGAAATATTGGCCTAATTACCTGAAAGGTTCAACTTAGCCTCCACCTACAGATCTGGGTTTAGAACCTTTTTATAGGTGACTTAGAAATCTGTAATGGAAGTTAAGCATTTAACTGCCGAGTGCCTACTTTCAAAGTGCTAACTGTCCAACTTTGTCAGTAAGTACCTAAATTTTACAGCCTGGCCCTAAGGACGTGAAAAAAATTACCTTCAATTTCTCTACTCCTGCTTTCTTTGTTTATAAAATGAACATACTGTTCCCTTTCCTCTCTGGCCTTTCTCAGACTATAAACTCTCCCAGGCAGAAGGTGTCTGTTCTGTATGCTTCTGCATCCTCATGCTTATCATTTGTATCAGAGTAGTGTTTATATTAGCTAAGTTATACTAGTTTATTTAACCCATTTGCTTCTAAGAAAATAGTACTCAGGCTGCCATTTACAACTCCCAGAAGTTGAAAAAAAAAAAAAATCCTTTGAGTAATTCCTTAAGAATGCATCACTTTGTCAAAAAAGACCAATGTCACTTGTATCATAACAAGCCCAGCAAAACTGTAGAACTGTTCCCCAGCAACGAAGCCTGAAACCGTCAAGTGTCCTTAACGTTTGCTGAAGGAATCAGATATGAACAAACTGTCTACTTAATCTTTAAAAGTCTCCTGGCTACTGATTACAGAGGTGCCGCCAAACTGAACTCCAACATTTTTAAGCATGTTTCAAGAAACTTGGTATCTGGCAAGCCTTGGTACCGGGAGATTCAGGGGGGAAGCGAGGTGATGAACCAGGTACAGGAAAAGAAATACGAAACT
>NW_009646541.1:2550311-2589430 GCF_000708025.1 Charadrius vociferus
ATGAGGATTTTGTTCAACATACTTCAGGTGTTCTTAATATTCCCATCTTATATAGCTTTTATGGATAAAATACAGATAGAATATTAGAAGAAACCAATCGTTAAAAGATACACTCCCTTTTTCTTTCCATATTCTAGGCTGTGCTATGAAAATCATAAATGAAAAATGTATTCCCTTTTAAGTCAACAGGATTTTTGCCATTGATCGGAATAAATTCAGGATTTCTCTAGATCATCTAAATGATACATTACTTTCCTGAGAATCGTTAATTAGGATGACCTTCCTTCTAGCAGAGGGAAAACAGAACTTAACTGTAGAGGTACTCACTGTAAAAACTAACTTTGTCAGAGAGATTCACTGCAGGAACTCTTAAAGAACATCAGATGCTTAAAAGAGAAGTTGCAGCCTCCAGCGTTCCCGTGTGCTGCTGGTGACTGAAGGGCGGGAACAGGAGACCTCTGCGGGAACACACACGAGCTGCCTGTCGCCCCGATAGCGATCGCCAACCGGAGAAACAGCGGGTCAGCCTCTGCAGGACCTGTTATCTTCCTGGTACCCTACAGACATTTAGCCCAAAATGCCAGGCTTAGAAATACATCTGAAAGTGAAATAGGTTAGCTGCCCGGAGAACAAACCCTGAGACCGTCACCTTTATTACTCAGTTCTGATTAATGCATATCTCCCTGAAGTTGAAAGAATTCTGCCCAATTCCAAGGGCAATTCAAAACACAGAATTTGGCTAGAGATATGCAAAATACATATCAATATATTTTAAAGTCTGCATATATATAAAATATATTACGATGTATCAAATGCTTTTACATGTTCAAAACTGGGTATGTATTGCTCAAGTTTCTTTTCCAAACTCTTAGTCCACTTAGATTTGGTGGTTTTGCAAAATAAGATGCTACTGTGAAAAGACCTAATATTGCACTTTCTGTAGCAAGTGAGATGTGTCTCCTCTCTGCGAACTCCATTAGCACCACTGCCCACGTGGACTCGGCCGCCAGTGCAGCAGCGCCGGCACACAGTTATTAAACTCCATTGCAGGTGTCTCAGCGCTTCGCACGGGAGCAGGATAAATTACCTCCTGGTACATCTCCGAAGGCTGCCATATGGATAATCATTACAGTCCACACGTGGGCCGGCTTTGGCGGGGTGCTAGAGTCAACGAGCTTATGGGGGCCCTCTGCAACCCTTCACTCCTACGAGCCTTAAGGTCCAGCAGGAGGTGAATGGTTTCCCTGTTGCCGGCCGGGAAATTGTGTCCTTTGATCAGATGGTTCACTGTCATTATAGTATTGGGAAGTTCTGCCTTCTCTCTGTGATAACAGCTCTATAAACCACAAATACACATTTATATCAGTCATTTATATTGCTGCATGTGTGTACTAGATGCACGCACACACTCATGTATGTACGTTAAATTAAATTACATATATTTTTGAAGTCACCGTGGCAGAAACACACACTTGGATTTAGAGCTAGAATTCACAGAACAGAATGTAGTGTACCCGCCTTGGGACAAAGAAAGAAAGAAAAGAATACATGAGAGATTAGAAATCCAGGACAAAAGGCAGAACACCGTTCAGTGCCTTTCCATTAGAGAACATGACTATAGCAGCTCAGTCTTTCATGTCGGTGAGTTCGTTTTTCAATTCTGTCAGAAGTGGAGTGATAACCTCGAGTTCTCCCTACAGGGACTTCCCTCCTCCTTTCGCTATTTTCGTGTCTCATTCTGTGGCTGACAATTAGAAATGCTATTATGTCTTGACCCATACGACATGCGAAATGCCAAAGCACCTGGTGTTCCGAGATGATGTTAAGTCACCTCAATAGGTTTCATCTCAAGTTCTAATGAGTGTGACAAAGTAACGATCCATGGAGAGGCTCCACAGAGATCTGGTAGGCCAAGAAAAAAAAAGTCACTGTCTGTGGAGATAGTTTTTGCAAGAAACTAGAATGTGCACAGACGGAAAAAGATTGACACAAGAAAATGACAAAATAAAGGGTTATGCAATTTTAGCTCAGGATTCTGCACCGAGTACGTTTCAGACAAAGCACCTGGGGCCAGGCTGTAGATTTGACAGTGAATCTGGAGATCAGTTTATTTACACCGACAGTCAGATTGTGCAGTATTTTGGCTTTACTGGAATCAGTCGCAGCTCCACTATTGACCTGTGCGGGGTATTTCATCCCCTGGCTCTGGTAAGGTTATTTGCACTAAGAGGTACTTGTGTGGGAGAAGAGTTAACCAGCCCAAATCTCTTCAGATGACACTTGTCAAAAACGTCTTTACTTGTCATTGAACTAACTCTGTTTGGCCAGACTGCAATCGTATTTTCAGAGGAGTTAATTTAAACAATCGTTGATTAAACAGTAAAATTAAATACAATTTGATTTTAATGCTCCTAACAGATTTACCTTACCCTTCCTGCCACTTGCCCGGTTCCATTTTGATTTAACCTGTATCTTTCCCTCATTTAAGATGACAAGATCTTTGGGGAAGTGATTGTCCATTTTCTGTATGTTTTATAGTAGGTAGCTAACTCCCCACTAACATCAAACACAAATACTCGGTATTGCAATGGTATTACCCCATCTGTATTTTCACTATCTAAGACCTGAATTCACCGGTACTTTTATATTTAATTGCTTTGTTCAGTATCTTTCGCACAGTATGCCATCATGAAATGATGTCACAGACTAAATTTCTTTCTTTGCAGAACAAAGGATGTTCACTAGAAAACATATACCGCAATAGTGGTAATGCCATTTTCAATACTTTGCATTCAAGTGGTTAGCAATGCTTTACGTATTATGAAATGAATGGCATTAAGGGAAATGATTTGTGAAACAGATCCCCTTCAATGTTTTCATTCTATCAAGCATGTCAAAAATTGGCAGTTACAAATTACATAGATTTCATTTCCAAATCAAATGGAAAATATTTTGCCCATAAATCCTTAATCTTCAGCCTGTGAAAAATATCCCGGGCTATAAAAGAGCATGTTCTACATCCTCGCAGTGCCTCAGCCAGACAGACCATAAAGGTCTAATGAGTTTGTGAGTAGCGTGAACAAGTCACTGATTGTCTGACCAGCGGACTGTAGGGCAGGAAAATATCCTGTTCGCCTAGGTTTAGCCGAAGTTTGAGTTAACTGTCAGTGCCCACACAACCCGGGAAAACAGGATTACAGGCCAAAGATATTAACAGTAGACACGCTGTACATCTGCTTTGACAGATGATATTCACACTTCACAGGTTTAACTAAAGATCACTTTCATAGCAGTTCTTACGACGCTAAACCCCTTCTAAATGAAATGATTAAAAAACAATTGAAGATTAAAGAATCAAAATCTAAGCTCTGCTACAACTATCCAAAATGTTAATAGTAATGATAAACAAAGATAAAGTAGAGCACTTACTTACATACAAATTCTCAAAATAATTAGATGTCTATACATCATAACCCAATCGATCTGTTTGTACAATGCTAAGAGTCTCAGTCATCTATTTATTTCACTATCTCCATGAATCATTAAGCATAGACCAAAGTAACTTTTACCTGTGATGATCAAAGTACAATATGATTTCTTAGGCTGTTAGAATTGTAAGGATGAGACTAAGAGAATCACCTTAGCCTCTTTCTGCTTGTAAAACGACTGCAACCAGATACCTTCCAAAAATTAGGACTTGAAGTTATCCAGCACACGCCAGCTTATGTGTGAAGCTGTTTTAGCCTGGATCAATGGCAAATAATTCAATACAGATCCATTGAGCTACCACAGTCAATTAAGTCAAGGAATTTCTTTTCTGTTGTTTGATCTGATAAAGGGCTTAGTGTAAGAGCTGTTCTAGGAAACGCTACAAATCCAGGCGTGTAGGTTCAAATCCTGATCCTGGGTTGCGTGCCAAAGCCCACACTCAGTCAGAGCGGTGGGAAAGGCGTACTTAGCTGTTTGAGCTGGGAAGTCAAAGGCACCAGGCACGTACCTTACCAGCACAGCCTTACCACACCTAACGGGTAGCATGCCACCCGTTACAGATGTGCCTCGCTTGATGTGCCATCACTGTGCTGTGAAGAGATGAGTGAAATTCCTAAAACCAGGAGGAGATTCTGGAATGTATTCCCTAATATATGAAAAAGACAGCAAACGTTTATTTTTCTGCAGGAATATTTTTAACCTTTTTTGTAAGTGCCACAAACGTTAGGCTGCAATAGCATTTACTAATTTGCATTCAGGTTTAATTTTTAGTGTCATCCTGTCATGCTTACATAAAATACTGTTTATGAATGAAAGCCCCTAACGGGAATATTCTAAAAATAAAGGGAAAAGTAAAGGGACTATTCTGAAAATCTCGTCTGACTTACTTGCCACTGTGCTACAATTCGGAGTTGTGCTTTATAACGTACTGCTTTGGGCTCAATCACCAAGCCTCCTCCTCCGTTTTCCAAGCCAGAAGACAGAGTTAACGCAACAGTGATGAAACTAATTGCTGGGAAAACTAAACATCTTGTCTTCTGACGATTAAAGAACTCTTGTTAGAGCTTGTAATACTTCTGCTTAGTCAGAAAGATAGCCCCATTGTGGAATTAGTTATTGGTAAATGTTTTTTCTTTTTTTCTAGCTAGATTTGATGCTTAGGATCTACAAAGATAAAGTAAAACCGAATGAGAACCAGCATAAGCACTGCTCCAGAGAAGGGCAGAGGGAAGGGAGCTCTTGTGAATGAGGTTCATTACAAACCCAGATTTGCTCCACAGTTTGCCTCCAATTGCAGCAAAAGCAAGATTTGCATGAGTATATCATTGCTGACTGCTGCTCTGGGACTCTTGAATAAATGACTTGATCTTTATAGTAAGTCTAACTTCTTTGATACAAAAAGGATTGCCGAGCAGCAACCAGAGGGCTCAGATTATGACAAGAGATTATTCCAGTAACAACCACTTAAAAAGTAACTGCCATCTTCAGGACTTCTTATCGACAGCACAGTTCTTTGTGGCTGCTAAGGAGGTTGGGCAAAGTTTATGAGACATTTAGTAACAAAGAGGAAATATCACAGCTTAAAATTCAGAGTTTTAACAGGTGTACGCTCTCACTTCAACATTATTCTCCTGAGCCACGGTTTGCATTATTGCAGATGTTTGTTTTCAGTTTGATCCAAAATCGTGAGTACTGCCAAAGGGGATACTAACGTCCTGAGGAACTATGTGAAATGGGAGAAGTATTTATCCCTGAACTGTGCTTATTCAAACTCCGTGAAGAGCCGGCTGAGTCCGAGTCCCCGAGTTGGCACGCCGTACGTTACCGCCCGCAGGACAGAGCTGCCGACTCGCAGGCCAATACAGCAATCCTCGTACCTAAGCTGAAATCACAGCTTAGATCTCTTCGTGAGACACACTGTTTAAGAATATGGTTTATTTACCTACTGCTATTCATTCAGAAGCACTCCAGCCTTCTAAAAATAACGCAGTGTATTGCGTACATTTCTCAACAGACATTGAATGGACTTAAACACACAGCATGAGCAAAGCAGGGCAGATCCAAGCTCAGCTGGGCAAGAGAAAGAGCGCCTAATTTGTCTGGAGCTAACCTGGAGCATCTGGAAGCACTCGTTGAGAGAGGTTTAAAATTTCAAGTACTACTAAAAAAATAAAATCACACATGAGAAAAATATTTTGGAATAATGCGTTTCACAGGATACAAGCTGATGTATCCTAGCTGCATTACTGAACTGTCAGAAAGTACTGAATGTACTGCGGTGGCAGCCTCTAATTAATCCACTGAGTACCATTAATCCAACTGCCGATGTGTGTGTACTGCGTGCACAACAAACGCTTTGGAAACAGCACCTTGCATTTGAGCATAAGGACGTGACTGCATGGGACACCTGGTGCAATTTCAAAAGGGCAAGTTTACATTTGAAAGCCAATATGTATCATATTAAGGGGGCATATATTTTGCACGTTAGCTTTCTGGAGGACAATTTTCCACATTTAATTGAAACCCCGTTATATTTCTGTTCATTTGTTAACTTCCATACACCAGTCTTATCTGGAATTCATGCTCTAGGTGTGATTTCCTTCTTCCTGACCACTCACTGGTCTCACACAGTACCATTTATCTGCTGACTCCCCTCATCCCCGCTGACTTATTTCTGAGTCATTTTTTGAATTTTCTTCCAGGTTTTTAGCATCATAAATTTGACTTATCTGACTTAATTCTTCAAAGATGTTTTCTTTTTCCTGTTGACAGGATGTAATTTATAACATCAAATCTTCCGTGTGGATGCTGTATCTTATGGAGACTATTGTTGTGCTTACAAAGGTTATGCTGTGATTTTTTTGGTGAATGTTCCCGCTCATAAATCCTGTTGTCTAGAATATTTATAGAAAGCAAATGCAAGAGGCACCAATAGGGCTAAACAAAATTCAACTCAACATTCAAACAAACAGTCACAAACACATTTGTTTAAAGTCTCCTCAGCTGCATGTGAGGTTTCTGAAGCGTGTTACATTTCTTTATACTGAAATCAGTACGCTTCGTTGTTTAAATCACTTACAAGTTCTAGTTATTCCCCTTATTAAAGCTGTATTTCAACAATCTAACCAGTCTGAGCATGTCCCTTGTTAAAGCTGTATCAATAACCTTACTGCTGTGTGCTATGTTTGAATAATGTGTAAGCATAGTAAGACATTACGTTGCGTGGCATTTGTAATATGTTATGCGCATAGATGAAAGTGGCAAAGGTTTTAGCCTCATCAATGAAGCCTCAAAGGAGCAGTCATGGTATAACTACATGGTGTCAACCAGATGTAATTCTTTGGGCTGAAAGATAAAAAAGCCCACGATGCATTCCATGTATTAACTCTCCAGTCTGTTGCTGTAGGGTCCGAGTGCATCCAGGAAATAATTTCCTGACCCAGAAGTAAAGGTCTACAAATAAGATCTACCAAGGAGTCCTTGTTTTGATGCAAAAATACATTTATCCTTCAATTTCAGTTAAAATTATTCCCTTGAGAGCCCCAGCTTAAGAGGGAGATTCAGGATGTCAGATGATACTTGTTGCTTCCAAAAACCAGTTTTCCAAGTGAGGAACATTAAACGTTTGAAAAGTAAGCTAGAACAAGAAGGAAAGTATGTCATTTATGAGAGACCAGCTCCTTTTATCATCTACATTTGTGTCACGATGAGGAATTTTACTTTGTCACCAGTGTTGTATCAGTTCTGAAGAAGCCCAACGTGAAACTAAATATAACTGACTACATTTCAGTATAAAAATACTGAATAATCAGTTCCTTATACCCCTGCGGATAAAATCAAGGTCCTCTCCAGTCAACAGGAGGGAGAACAGGGCTTTGGGCATACAGATAAGCTTATTACAGCAAACATGGAATCTGTTCCCAGTAACAGTTGTAGAATCTGCTCATGCACTTACGATACTTGATAGGTGTTCAGCTAATCTGCTGCCAGGGACTGAAGCCAAATGTAGAGCAGACATTTTCCTATTATTTAAAACTTTAAGTACATATTAGTAATCTAATTGCTATCTACTTAATGGCACTGGGACAGCCTATTAGTCTATGCAAAAGGTGCCTGTATAAAAGAAAACTGCTAGATTTTCTTCTAAAAATATTTAAAGAAATTAAATTGTTCAGTTGCCAAAGATGGCTGATGGCCAAAGGTCAGTAAGGATCCCGGTTCTGCCTCTGGCTCTGTACTACATTAATAACGTGTTCTTGCAGCTCGGTCCTAGGAAGGCTGCTCAATAGATACTCTTCCACAGACTTGCTTTGATAGCTTTCAAAACCATTTACCTTTTTCAGTATTTAATGAAAGTATTTTTAAAAATATCCGAGTGGAGGGAGACAAAAGAAAATGTGCATGAAAACTCTCCTTGATGGTGCCTTTCTTTCCAAGAGTTAAGAACGTGTACAATTCTAATTCCAGGTGGAGCTACAGGAAGCTAATGACTGAGACGCATCAGACTGTATTTTAGAAGTACCCAGAGCGTGAAGAAAATCCAAAAAGGGAATGGACAAAAAATTAGGGAGTGAACTATCTAGCATACAAGCACATCCCAGAAAGCAGTCAGGTAACATGTACTTTTGAATGGTCAAATGGTAGGAATTCACAGAGCGCCAGCAAATAATTCAGTTACCTGGAGGAGTAATCTTAATGTAGAGAGGTACGTGCTATCCGAGAGGGGAACTGGGAGGTGACTCAACTATACGTCTGTACCATTTTTCATTCTCTAACTGCAGGAAATATGATAAAAACTATGTGTACTGACTTCACAAAAAAGAACATCCATGTAGTAGAAGCTAAAGAAGCTGCAAAGATCTATTAAGTGTGCTTAACAGAGTAGTATATTCCCAAATCCACACCAATTTTCTAGCTGTTTGGGCTGCACAGGACAGCCTGTTATGCACACCCTGTACAGTCACTGTATGACTAAACAATATCTGTCTTAACACCTCCGTTTTTCAGCTACATTCCCACAACTATAAGCACTCAATCACTTGTATATCGTGCTGATACAAATCAAGATTTACAGGTCTTACCTTCCATTTCCAAATATGCCTCTGAGATATCCTCGCAGCATTTAAAAGGTGTTTTTTCACTGTACACACATTAGCATATTATGAAAGAAATAATTAGCATACCAAATGCTGGAGATCAATTAGCTGCCAAAACACCAGTCTAGACACAAGCGCCTGACATTTGTAATAAAATCAAAGCTAAGCTGGCCAAATGCTGCTGCTAACTCAGCGTGGCTTCTCAGAACAGAAGCAGTAAATGTTCACTCATTACCCTCTGCACCAACAGTGCAGGAGCTGATTATCGTCTGCTTCCATTTGCTGCTACTGTAGAGCCAAATCCCAAATCCACAGATTCGGCGACTATTCTTTTATTGTCTATGTCTATTGACTGCGTGGGTTTATTCCACAATTGCCACTTGGTTCCAGTAACTCCCGCACTTGCTCTTGAGCTCTCTTCAGCGAGGGCGCAGGAGCCGCTACCTCTCCAGCCCTCCCCACGCCGCACAACCCACGGCCCCGCGCAGCGAGGGCGGCACTCCTGGGGCGCAATACAGCTCAGCTGCAAAAGTTCTGCTGTGTCAAGACTCTGAGGTTTTGAAGGAGTCTGAAGAGGATTTATCTCATGACGATGAAACAGGGCCAGAACACCGCACTGCACAAAGCAGAGATCAAATACATTTGCCCTCAAAAGAGGCATAAGAAATTGTGAGAGCTGCAATGCCTCTCACATTGGTGAGCTGGGAATGAACAGCCTGAGGCAAGACATGGCCAGAGAGCAGCAGATACAGCCAAACAGCAGCTCAGCTCCTCATTCTGCAGTCTAACTATGACCGATTTCTCAGGAGATCTTCCTATACCTAAAAAAGAGAAGGAAGCCTTTTCTGTTAAAGGAAATTTCATCAAATCAGAGATCACCTGTCTGCTCTGAATGCACCATACAGTCGTACATCAAAGGCCTTCTGGCAGCTGAGATTCTTCATTCCTCACTGAAGCTTCGCCTTCTTTGAAAAACTTCCTGCGCTTCTGCCTTAATCACACTTCCAGTGATACCGATGGCTCAATTACCCATTTACTTCCCTGGGACGGGAATATTTAAGGTACCATTATCAAATTTCTATCTGCAGATACTATTTAATACAGAGTCATATTATACGACCATGCATTCAGGAAACAAAGGCGACTGTCTCTGACTGGAATTTCATCCTTGTGTAAAAGCAGAGGCAATTCAGGAAAGAAACTGCAGTGCTTCCGCAATAGATTCATTCACATTAAAAAGGGAAAACCATGCAAAAGCTAAAGCTTGCTATGACCTGGTTACTTTATGACTCCCACAAAATTCTCTACAACACACAGCATCGTTCTGCTACCTTTCTTCCACTTCATCCAAAGGATAAACAGCAGCCCAGCACAGAAACTTATCATTGCTTTTATATGCTTTGTTTTGAACTGTATCTCAACAGGATGCCGACAGACAATAAGTACTAGTTTCTGGTCCTCAACTGGAACTCCTTTCTGAAAAGACTCATCCTACAAATTGACTACTTTAGGAAAATAATTCTCTTCTCACCCTTTATTAAAATGTGAAATGCCCACGTTTTCATTTTCACATGCGGCAGACCCACCATATCATCTTATCTGAATGCCCTATGTGTATACTCACTGTTAAGTACTGATACCAGCACTATGAAATACAAAGATGAGATATTTCCGCTGCTGACCAAGTCTGGGATCTATGCAAAGAAAGTATACTGCAACAGTCACCAAGAAAATCCAAGGTTAACCCAATCTTTGCTCCTAAGATTTCACTTTGTGGTTTTCTAATCAGCATTACCTCTTTCAGTGTTAGAAAAGTGAGTGTTTTATCCTAAGTGATAGCTGGAACCTTATAAAGATTCATGCTGTGATTTTCAAAGGAATTTATGATGGACAGCTAATTTATACTTTTGTCTTGTGCCTAAGACATACTAAGATGCACCTTATACACTAAGGAAGCCAAAGTGGAGGGGATAAAGGACTCCTACAGGAACAGAAGTCAGTGCCACAACATGTCTTCAACTATCTGCACGGTTAGAAATGTTGGGGGCAGGGGGGTGGAGGGAAGGGATGCATTTTGCGTTCACTTACTATTGTCATTAGTGTGGATTTAATGTAATATTTATAACTCAGGTAAGATAAATTCACAAACATTATCCTAGTCAGAAAACACATAAATATATTCATAATTTAGACATTTTGAACAAAATCATCTATTACTTGTCAAGAACTGAGAAACTCCTAAACATCTGCACGGAGCTCATACAAAATACTACAAATTGCTAGGAATTCCCTGAACATTCATTTCATTTGTTTGTGTTTAATTTGCAGCATATGATGTTTTATGCTAGTAATTATATAAAATCAACAGTTATGAACACAGATAAAGACTTTCAAAGTCGAGCAAAAAGCGTAGTACTATGTAACAACGTAATCCATTTAAAAGCAAAAAAAAAAATACTGGCATCATTTCAAAAACATAAAGTGCTCTGTACTGCTGGAAGAAGCGTTTATTATTTATACTCTGGAGGCTTCTCATTCGCGTCTACCAACATGTTCACCATTTGGAATGAAGATGAATTAGCAAGGCAATAGCCAAAGATGATTTTTTTCTTTCTCCAACTTCAAATGCAGTAATATTCAGGCTAGTCCTTCACATTCTTCCTCTAGTAACTGACAGAGATGTGAGGGGCTTATTAAGAGATCCTTGGATCAAAGTGGAGGATGCTATGTCACACTGTAATTTCTGGATTTGGATATATATCTGAAGTTAAATGCTAGAAATGCATTTAAGCTTGCCAAGGCAGGTTGGTGTCATGAATAATGTATTGCATTCTACAACAGAGAAGCCACCATAAAGCCTTTTACTTCGATCCATTTAACTGCTGGTCCAACACACAGAGCGTGGAATTTTCACACAAAAACCTGTCTGGGGGTTTTGGCTGTGGACACATGGCAAGTGACTGTTCAGAGCACCGTGCTGTCTAAGTCAACAGTATAAAAAGTTGTCAAACTTGCAGAAAGCCACACAGTTGTTTTAAAATCTGCCTGCATAATTTGCATTATGTTATACTTTTACCAGATGCAGGATTACAATACATGCACTGCAACTATGGATGTACCCAGAGGCACAGAAAATAACATTTCAACAAACAGTTGAGAACATTCAACCATCCCTCAGCGGAGATAATGGCTGCTGAAAAGCACTTGTCATCTAAACTAGTTAATCTTCACCTTATTTCACGCTGTAATTCTCCCGTGGCCCTTAAGACAGTACTGGAATACCCCAACTTCTGTGAAGGAACTTTGTACTGTTTGGCACAATGTCTGCACATAGATCTCACACTACAACCAAAGCAGCCTTGCCACAGCTGCCTCCCAACCCGCGCTGAGCCCCTGCTCCCCAGGCACCGCACTCCTCACCTCACGGCTCCCTGAACACGGGGGGCTTCTGCTCTGGGCACAGCTCCGGTCGCCCCCTCTGCGCAGTTCTGACACTAGTTGGCTGAGGGGTCTAACCTCAGGGTACGCTCACAGCATAAATCACAGTTGGTGAGGTTTTCTTCTAAGACAGGTGCTTACGTTGATATGTGTATTTTAATAATAGCCTGGAGAGCAGCAAACTCTTCCAAGCAGCGGGAGACCTAGATTCAATTTCCTCGTTAGCCTGAAAGGCTGCAAACCGCATCCCACCACCCGGGGAAAAGCCTCCGGGCTGGGACCAGCTCCTCCTCTCCTGTACAGCAATTGCTCTGCTGCACTGCAAGGATGCGGCGTTCCCAGACTGGAGTGAAAAAGCAAACCTAATGCTATTAACACAAGTTATTGAATAGAAAACTGTTTTACCATTGGCCATTTATCGTGCGCTGCCAAACTCTGTGCCAGGTAGTATCAGCTGGAGGAACAAAGCAACCATCTCACAACGAATCACGCTGCCAGAGCCAATACTCAGTCCCAGCTGCAGCCAACACTGTATGATCAAACTCCTGTCAATAGATACTAATGGAGAGACCCTACTAATGGTGCTGGAGCGTCTAACTTGACAGCAATCTGCCTCCACAAAACCAAAATGCATATAGAAAACATGCTGAGTGGGTATGAGAAAGTATCTGTTTACTGATTACTACTGAATAAATTAAAAAAAGTAATTGGCCTGTCATGTTCTCGTTTTGATGTACTTCAGAAAAAAATTTTCAACCTTCAGGCAAGTGAAAAAAAAAGACTTAATAAGGTATAGTTTCCCTGAATCCGATAAACACAATCCCAAAGCATCTCCTAAAAAAGTCAGAGCGTGTACTTTACAGATATCTATGCTCCTGGCAAAATACCAAATTATACTTAGCTGGAAAGCAAAATCTACACTGGGCATCAGGGACTAACTTACAGGTGTAACTGAAATACTTCCTTAGGTAAAAAAAAAAAAAAAAAAGGAAGATGCGTTATAAAGAGAGAACACTGTGTTTGGCTTCATTAGTGCTCAGAAACAATTACCCCTCCATCGCATGAACAGTGGGTGAAAAAGACATCCTGTTCAGTGGATGAACAGTCGCTGAAAAGGCGGTCCTGTGCCGCCCCGGCCCCATGCGCAGTCACCCCCAGAGGCTGTGCCGTCCCCTCCTGCGAGGGGCGCAACAGCAACGCGCAGATAAAGACAGAAAACGGGGGAGAATGGTTTGGGAGCAGCCTGCAGTTACATCACGTTAGATGTAACACTGAGCTGTCCTCCTAAAGCCCTGGTGAACCCTTGGATATACGTTACAGACATATCCATTTGCTTTATTAGTACATAATTAAAAAAAATTAAAATGAGAATTGTAATAGATGCGACTTCCAAATTGGTTATAAATACTGGCCTTAAAACCAGAAGGATCAACTCAGTAAAAATTACACAGAGTCAGACTTCTGAACTCACAAACTAAGCAGGATCATCCTTGAAAAGTTCATAGATGTGCAGAAGACCATAGAAAAAAAAAATCACAGGGCGGTAAGAACTGGCTGTGTCAATGAACACTGTGCCTCAAAACGTAGTAAAGCTTTCAATGGCGCAAAACCAAAAGCTGTCCCAAGGAGGACTTTGCAGAGGAAGATTTCTTCAATGTTAGATGTCTCCTGCATTCCGCTGTGCAGGAAGTGAACATGGAGTAGAGCGCTGGGAAAAGTATTCCTATAACCTGCAGTCCCAATATGGGACTTCGGACACGATATGAGTTACAACAGCCGCCTTCTCAGGGGACAAAAGGTTCAACACTAGAATAGCTTCGGGATCACAGGCTGTGACTGTAATTTAAAGCTTCCTTCTGTACCCTCTGAGGAGCGCGGAGCAGAGCTCACAGATCAGTCCATTGAGGGTCCCGCTGCAGCTCAAGTCTGGCATGACAAAAGATGGCAAGGTTTTAGCAGCTGTGTATAATATTTCTCATCAGTGAAGAAAGCTAGTCGATCCTCCAGCCCAAGCTCAGGATTTTTTACTCATCTATAGGAAAGAATACAGTACCTTCTTTTTTTTTTTAACACATGTTACAAGAAGGCAGATCTGGGAAATCTAGGGAAGCTGGTATTCTAGAGAAGGCAGCAACGACTGACAATGTAGGGAGGTCTGTATCTCTGCGTGTTTCACACTTTGGCTTCAACCACTGCTGTCAATCCAGAAGCACAAGTATACAATGCCAGTTTCCTTCCCCTTCTTCTCCAGATTTTGTTTTCATTGCCTACAAAAGGCACCCTGACAATTGAGATTATGGCAACATAAACTGCCAACATTAATATTAAAACCCCATTAACCATGAATATTCAAATCTATTCAAAAGGGAAAGAAAGAGCTCACATTGCTCTGAGAGCCCAGCTGTATAGGTATGCTTTGCTGCATTTCAAAAACCCACAAGATTGTATGGTATCTCCAAAGAAGCAACAAGTTCCAAATACTACAGCGCTGTTGGCGAACCCCCGCCAATAATCCTTTCCTAGTCAAACTTACTAACGCCAAATCCAATTCAATCCTCTCCACTGTTGCAGAATGCCATCAGGAGACAAATGGCATTGTAGGCATGTCTCAAGATAGACTTTTTCCTGTTTATTCAATTTCAGAAAACAGATATAATTCCCTTAGAATAAATCTATCTTTGAAAAATTCATAGGACTACGAGAATTTCATTGTTCTGTCATTACTTCAAAAGAGTAAATAGTGTGACTTACACTGCTGTGAGTCATCCACCTCAATATTGGTTTCACAGAATCACAGACTGGTGAGGGCTGGAAGGTCCCTCTGGAGCTCCCCCACTCTCTGGGCAGCCTGTGCCACTGCTCTGCCGCCCTCACAGCAGAGAAGGCCCTCCTCAGGTGGAGATGGAACTGCCGATGGTCACGTTTGTGCCCGTTCCCTCTTGTCCTGTCACTGGGCACCACTGAACAAAGACTGTTCCCATCCCCCTGGCACCCTGCCGTTAAGTATTTGTAAGTATTGGTAAGATCCCCCCTCAGTCTTCTCTTCTCCAGACTGAACAGCCCCAAGTCCCTCAGCCTTTCCTCACCACAACCCTCTGAGCTCTATCTGCCAGCCACTGTTCAATCTACCACACTGTCCATTCATCTAACCCACACTTCCTAAGCTTGCCTGTGAGGACGATGCAGGAGAAGGTGTCAAAAGCCTTCCTGAAGTCAAGGTAGACAACATCCACTGCTCTCCCCTCACCCACCCATCCAGTCATGCCATTGTAGAAGGCTGTCAGATCAGTCAGACAAGACTTCCCCTTGTTGAATCCCTGTTGACTACTTCTGATAACCACCTTTTCCTCCAGATGCTTTCAAATGATGCCCAGAATGAGCTGTTCCATCACCTTTCCATGTGGCCTTGCCTGTAGTTTCCCAGGTCCTCCTTCTTGCCCCTTTTTGAAAACTGGCTTTCCTCCAGTCCTCAGGTACCTCGCCTGTTCTCCAGGACCTTTCAAAGATGATGGAGAGTGGCCCAGCAATGACTTCTGCCAGCTCCCTCAGCACTCACAGGTGCATCCCACCAGGACCCATGGACTTGTGGATATCCAGTTTACTTACCTGATCTCTAAGGTGATCCTCTTCAACCAAGGGAAAGCCTTCCTTCCTCCAGATTTTCTCTGTTACCTCCAAAGTCTGGGACTCCTGAGGACTGGCCTGAGCAGTGAAGACAGAAGCAAAGAAGGCATTCAGTAACTCCACCTCCTCTGCATCGTCGGTCACCACGGCACCTGTCTCGTTCAACAGCGGGCCCACATTTTCTGTAGTTCTCCTTTTGCCTTCGATGTACTTGAACATCCCTCGCCAGTTTTAATTCCAAAGTGCCTTGGCCTTCTTCCTTTCATCCCTGCATACTCTGATGGCATTTCTGTAATCTTTCCAAGCGGTCAGTCCCTTCTTCCACATACTGTAAACCTCCTTCTTCCACTTAAGCTTTTTCAGAAGGTCCCTGCTCAGCCACGCAGGTCTCCTGCTTCTCTTGCCTGATTTCTTGCTCTTGCAAGATGCACCGATCCTGAGCTTGGAGGAAGAGATGCTTGAATATCAACCAGCTCTCCTGAGCCCCCCTACCCTCCAGAGCCCTCTCCCATGGGAGTTCTCAAAGCAATTCCTTGAAGAGATCAAAGTTAGCCCTCCTGAAGTCCAAGGCTGCAATCCTACTTGCTATTTCATGCATACTACGCTTAATCCTGAACTCTGTCTTCTTATGGTCACTACAGCCAAGGCTGCCCCCAGCCTTAATGTCCTCCACCTGTCCCTCTTTGTTTGTCAGTGCCAGGTCCAGTAGTAAACCTCCCCTTGTGGGCTCCTCCACCACCTGAGTCAAAAAGTTATCATCGATGCACTTGGAGGAACCTCCTGGACTGTACATGCCAAGCTGTGTAGCCTTCCCAGCAGATATCGGGGTGGGAATTTCAAGGGAAAATCATGCAATATCTGATTAAAGATGATTACTTACTCTTAAAGGATTAATTATATTTTGTAGTACTCAACAGGTTTTGGGGGAAGATAAAGCTTTTCAGATCAAATACTCCCACAAGCAAATGACAGCAACTGTTAACAACATATTTCTGAACATGTTTTAAGCTTTGAACTCAATACCACACAAATTTCTGATTCTGAGAGACAGGAATACTCAGAAGTTATATGGCAATATTAAATTGGAAAATACTTTCTTGATACTACATTTCTTAATAAGTAATTAACAATTATTTAGGGTGAAAAGCTACCTAGAGAACTGATTCTCAGCCCGTGACATAATGTATTCTTATACTACAAACACAGAGTTAAAGCGGATAATGTTTGCAAAAGGAGTAAGGATGGATAGAATGCAAAAGAGTGAACAATAACACAACAAACAGTTTGCTTGGTAAACTGGACTCAAAGGGTTCTTCTAAACAGCCAAATACAAGACTTGTGATGTCAAAATTAAAGACTGTAATCCCTGACTCTTAAAAGGGCCAGAAGAATTGTCAACTGTAAGTATCCGAATACGAACTACCAATTTGCAAGTTGAACCAATAGCTGAAATTCATGACCTGTAGTTTTGTAGAGAAGCATATTAGATGGTCATTATTCTAAATGTTACTACTTGTAAAATCTGTAAGTAACAAGTGCTACAGAAATCATTTGTGCTGAGTTTCCCCCATGTAATCTTATAATATATTACATCAATCATAATGCTGCTGCTGCCATTATGGACAGATCTGGAAATTGGAGTTCATTCTTTGATGTTTTTGCAATTCTGACTTTGATACCTGGAGCATATCAGGAAAAAATCTATAGTAGACAGCTATGGGCTTGTCAAATATCTCACATTTGATTTAAAACCAAGCTGCAATGGGTTTGATCAATGACGTACTATGCTGATCCTGGACACAATTATTAACAGCATCACTAGCATTTATATAAATAAAATTTCACAATTTTCCAAGTAAAATTGCAAACCTGTAACGAAAAAAACCTTATAGGAGCCAAGTCAATGTGAGCTTACTTCACTGTATTTTATGGCTACACACAGTTCACATATCACTTCTTTGTAAACACTCTGTTGGCCTTGATGCAGTGTGGCTTCTCACAGTACAAAAATAAAAACCTTTTTAATTACCATGAGAGGCAGAAGTAAGGAAAAACAATGCTATTCATTAAACCTTGCCTAATTAATTTTTACACACTTTTTTTTTTTACCCAGTAAAGTACAACTAAGTATAACTATTACTATTACTCAACTTTAAGATTATCAGAGAAGAAAATGTTGCAGAATTTGTATCAGATTGAAGAAAGGATGTACAGCTATTTTCTGACATGTTTATGGCATAAATAGAAAGAAATACAGACTTTTTAAAAGACCGAGCTCTGCAATTTGCAATTGTAAACAGAGATGGATTGAAGAATTAGGAAAAAAACTAACTTTCAAAATCCTGAATATTGTGGTTTGGAAGCACCTTTCTGGTAATATTTCATATTATAGTAGATAATTGGAACAATGATACAAAGCAAGTCTGTTCTTTTTCCTGGACACAAGATACAGTGTACAGCAGTAATGTTTAAAAAGCACAGAGTATTCTCATCTTCCATTTTAGGAAAAGGCCAAAGGGATTTCTTTGTCTCCAACGGCATCTCCACTTTTTCTAATTCTATTTACTGAGCTCTGCCAGAAATGATATATAACATAATCTCACTTATGAGGGGTAAACATTCGTCTTTCTTTGTAATAATGCAGCATACACAACGTGCCAGGTATTTTCAAAGCATTTTCCCAGGCACATCACTTCTACCCAGTTCCACCTCACCCTTTTTTCTGACTCTGTGTGTTTCTCAGGACCAAAGGCAAACCATGACTATTTTCCACAAACACAAAACTGTTCCCTTAGGTGCCTGGCTGAAGGTTATGAAAGAGGTCTCATTCAGAGGAAGAACAAACAGACTGTTCAGTTCCTTTCTTTTCTCTGCAACTGGATTGTAATGGTTAATTCTGTTAAGAACTGATTTCTAAAACAGTGGCATTATCAGTGTCTCGTGAGGAACAAAGGCGGTGGAGGCAGAGCGGACGGGAGAGGATTCTGTCGGTAAGGGTCAGTACACGCCGCAGAGCCTGGAAACACCAGTAGGAGCTGCGTAACATTTTCTTGGACAGAGTGAAATGTACTTCCCAACAGCTGTATTCACTGACGTTTTGAGCATGTTTCACACACCCGCTTCTGCCAAAGGATGTTTAAGAAATACTAAGTTCTAAAAATAAATGGCTTAAATTCTGAGTTTGCAGCAAAAGATTTTAAGAAAAGAGTACCACAGTACACTTCACACTGCTATCCGTAACAAATGTTTAATTCCCATCAAATTCCAGAAAATACTGAAGCATTTCTTTAATTTGAGTAGTTTAAACCAATATATAAAAGACATGTATAAAGCCTATAGGAGGAGATTCTTAAATGGTTTCCTGACAAAGGAAATTATCTTCAACCCAGAAATAAAACCTAAATTCCAGAATAGGCATAATTATAGATTGAATGTGAAAGCTTAACCTCAAAGAGCAACCATTTTCAATCTGTCAAAAAGAAAATTGATCCAATCCAACTGCAAAGCATTAATAAAATTCAGACAATAAGCAATCAAAAGTTTAAAAAGGCAAAATTATCACAAGAACCACTTGTCTGGGTATTCTCACGCAATGAGAAGCGGTGTTTCAAAGGAGACAAATAAGAACAGGATGAAGTTTTACTAGAACAAGTATGTTGAACGCTAACTCCTAGCAACAAAATTACAGAACAGCATCCTGTAACACTTATATTTTTGCCAAGATCAGTTGGGATGTTCAAGCAGCTTTGTACTGCCACACTTTTTTTTCACCTGGTAAACTAAAATACAGAAAATGAGGTGAAATGCCAAACCACCCCGAAGAGCCAGGACTACTGACCTCTGGTTTAGTTTAGTAACCAAACCCTGAATTACGCTGCCTTCCAACGTTCCTTACAAAGCAGTAACAAAGGGCTTTAAGAGGCTTCAGATGTTCACTCTCTCTGAACAGAGTTCATTAACACAATAGCTTTTATTTTTAGAAGTACGAACATCTGCTAATAAGCTTAATAATACAAAGTATCTCACAAAATTACTGTATTTTTACTGCACGTTGGTAACCAGCGTTTACGTTGACACTAGAAAACATTCCTTCTTTACATATTACTTTTTCTTCTTGTATTTCCACTTCTTCGTTATCACAATGCACCAAATTTCTAGAAAGCATCAATTCCTAAACTAAAAACAGTATTATAAAATATACGTAATGAAAAGTCCCCGGTAATTGAATAAAAAGTGAGTTTTAAGAGCCTACACTGAAATTATTATGGAACAACTTTGTTCCTAAAACCAATAAAACAAGAAACCTTAAATTCTAACATCCTGTGATTAGATTTTTTTCAGTGGATTATTTCGATTGATAAGGAAACTGTAACCCATGAAAATATTAATCTCATGAACTAAAAATAAAAAAAAAAATTAAAAAAATGCATGCCATTAATCTCATGAAGAGATTCTAAATTATACATTTTATTATCCTACGGAGATTTATACTCCCATTATCTCTTACATCCACATAAGATAAAGCAAGTGTAAATCTGTCTTTCTCCATGAAGGGAATTTCATAATGCTGTATTAGAGAGGTGATTATTCTATCCTCACATTTCATAACACTGTTTTTTTCACAACCAGAAGCACTCTCATTTAATATTAAGACAGATGTTTTGACTGAGAGCAACTATGGATACGTGCTGAAACTAAAAATAGAAAACCCCATATGAATAAACATTGAAATGTACATTAATCCTTATTCTAAAGGTGATCTTCCACCACCAAGACACTTGGCCAAGATTTCCTCTAAATATTTGCAGCAGCCAAAGGAATTAGATTTTTATGCAAATTCTACAAATCACATTTACTCAAATTGCAAAGCATCCAATTCTTTCTTTTTCTGTTAATTGTACATAGGGTAGGGCCATCACATCTGTGCCAATTTACACTCATATAAACAACAGAAGTACAGGCTGATTCCATCTAAATTTAGGCACAATTTGCAACAATGCAAATGGTACGAGAAGAAATTTTTGTAAATATGTCGAATTTGTGTTTGATGTATTTCCCTGTATCATCCCACAATATGACATACATCATCGATTCAGCTGCGACGGTCTTCTGCCTGAAGAGTTAGCTGCCATCCATTGGCATGTGGTAACTACTTGCTCAAACTATTAAAAAATTTCAGCTGTCACGATGTTCCCTGGAGAACAAGGCTGTGTCTCGGGTAGGTACAGTCAAGACTTTTGGGTCATTATAGATCGAATTCATACCGTAGCTTAGAGATTTAATTGGTAAGCCAGTTTAACCATTAGTATTGGCATTGGAAATAGTTGTAGGAATATTATAATAAAACAGCAACATTCATAATTTGAAACATCCTAGGAAAAGGACATTCTTTGTTTTGTCACACTTGTTTGATTTGCAAATTGCTTAGTAACAGAAATGTCCTGCAGCATGGTTATACATGCCATTTCATAGACATGTTACAGGTTTCTATATGAACTAACATCTTCATGCAAGAGCAGAGTGTAATGAATTGCAAACCGTGTACTTGAAGCAGCAGTAACACACCTCAGAGAATACTCTCATCTTGATGCTTGAGAAGGTTTGCATACAAAACAGTACTCCTCAAAATGAAAATATAAAAATCTGGCTTTTCAAGTAACAATTATAATTCACATACTGAATTGTTCATTGAAGCTGAGATGCACGCCATACAGCCAGGAGAAGAGGGGGCATACTGCCTGCTCTACCTACTAATCCCACAGCCGTCTCAGCCCCAGTGCAATAAAGGACAGCTTTAGGGATGCTGTGCTTTACGCCAGCCCCCCAGGTCATTCCAGCAGTGTATAATCACCTGTGCCCAGCGATCCACAAGCCAAATGCTTTTCAGTACCTCTCCAATCAAGCAATCCCCTGTTCTACTTCTATGTCTCCCCAGGATAGTCTTCCACAGGGAAATCCCCAACCATCTGGTTAGCTCAGCTTTCAACTAGCTTTGATCCAACAAAGTGGCTCAAAGCACTAAGGAAAAAAAAAAAAAGACAGATATGTCTCGCAGTATTTTGCATATATTGAACCAGATTCTGATCCTAGTTTGATTAATGTAGATCCAGAAGAACTTCACCGAAGACAGCAATACAGGTCAGGGAACATTATTTTGCTGTTCTGTCCAATATTAAGCACAGCTGGTTTTTAAGTAAACAAAGAAAATACCACCACTGCGCAAAAGATATGCAGCTCCCATAAATCAGCACACCTTCACTGAAGTCCGCTGAGTTATGAAAATTTACATCAGCCACAGATTTCTCTAGTATGCAACGAACAGTGTTCTGTTTGCTCCCCTGGGTCTCAGCTCAGCCTCTATATGGATACAACAGGGTTTTGTTTTCCAAAATGAGTATCAACACATCTTCTCTTGAGCCACATATTCTTAGCTTCTATACACTGCACATTGCCAAGATGACTAGAATTGCTTTAAAAAGTAATTAAAGTTTTTTTCAATAAAAAACATCAATGACACAATTTTCTTATACAACCTAGAAAACTCGCCTCATTTTATTGCCATTTATTGTACCAAAATGCTAAAAAAGCAATTTGCCGTAGAAAATAAATCTCAAGATAATATACAGTACCAAATAATATGGAAAAGGAAACCTTGAAACAGAACAAACAAGGAACAATATACCAATAAAGTTATAATGAAAAAATTAAGAGTCTGAACACATGTAACTAACTCTGATCTTGGAACCAAAGTGATTCTTACATTAATTTTATGGATAGAAATTTATGTACAAATATTTGGGTTTCAGAAGAGAAAATAGACTAAGATCTCCTCCATTAATAAGCAGGACACGCTACATCAGAGTCCTGAAGTTGGGAGTTGTTTTTCAAACAAATTAAAGGTCATATCTGGATGTCAAAAAACATCAGGTTATTATGTTTTCATAGAAAAATTTAGCATTCATATTTTCAAAGTATATACAATACATAAATTGCAAATTTCAGGAAAAGGTATATGTGTTAACAAGCCCAGTCACTTCTGTGTATATTATTGCATTGTCTCATTAAAAAAAAAAGTCTAAGCAACAAAGAAAGGGACCTACTTCAATTTCAGATAATGTACACACTCTGTCTTGAAAAGTCTTACTGACTTGTAAAGTCAAGTACGCAGGAGTTAGAAAGCATCAGAGTTAGATCTGTTTGTGTTTATTCAGCTTAGCAAATCCTTGTGTACATGCTGAAACACTGGGTCGTTACCTCGCTTTTCACACGATCTCTTCTTTTAGTGCACAAAAGAGCCACTCCTCATTGTTAGGCTTGCTGCAGTGATATGAAATAATAATACAGAAAATGTTTGACTCTTAAAGGCTTATTTCTGCTGCACTGAAGCCATTACCAAAATGTCAGTCAAGTCCAGTGGGATCTTGATTAGTTATATTAAATCCTGCTTGAAAGTCTACAAATCTTTGCGGCTTACTGACCCTGCTTTCAACAGCCGAGTGGTCGGTGCAGAGGGACAACCTCACCTCGCTCCTAGTAAAGTCACCTGCGAGCCCATTAATACACACTGCTCGAGCCACAGAGTGACATCGCTGAAGAGCCTCAGCAGACCTGCAGACTCAGAGACTAGCTAAAGGAAAAGACGCTACCGGCTCCATTAGATAGGGACAATGATTTGTTAGATCTTCAACCAGCTCTAACCAGCAATGGTTCCATCAGAAAGTCTAAACTATAAATGCAGGTTTTGTTAAGGTCACAGCAAGAACAGCATTGTCTTCAGCAAACAGACCTTGTGAATTTAAGAATTATAATAGCAGTTCTAGGAATGCACCAAGGAGCAGAATACCATTCACAGAAATAACCTGAACAGTTTCATGTCAAGAATTATGAGAAAAGTAATTCAATTTTCCTTTTTTAATAACTGAAATCTGAATTAGAACTTTACTTAATGTAAAGTTAAGGCCTTTCCTCTAATTTTGCTTTTGGAACTATTCTTATTTATATAAACAGATTATGAGATATATTGCAGCAGGAGGCATCTCTCTTCAAAGGCAGAACATTAGGAATTCTAACGTAGAGAATTTGGGCTAAACTACCTTCATTTGTATTGGTAAAAATATACAATAATTCAATTTCACAAAAAAAGATTGGAATTACAGTGGTATCAACTGGTAAAAAAAAAAAATTAGGCTCGATGTGGTTAACAGTATAATATTGCTAGAAGCAAGCAATAAAACTAGAAATTCATAGCAGAAGTGTTCTCAAAATACTTACCCCAATCTGGTTGGAAACTATAGTGGAGATGTTTGTTTTCTTCAGGAAACTAGGAAGAGTTGGAAGCAAAGGAGGCAGCGCAACATCTGGAGACAGAACTGGCCCCGATCTCTGAATTCATTGGTTTTCCTTCCAGCCACATCAGCTTTCCAGGTGACCTTGGATAAATCACTTCTTTTCTCTGTCTCAACCTTCTCATCTGCAAATAGGCACAACAGCCCTTTGGAAAGCCCTTTTTTAAACCCACAGACAGAAAACACTGTAAGAATTATCCTTTCCCACCACTAATAATGAGTGTTCACGATGGAATGGAGTCTGCAAGATCTTCCAAGCAATGTTTTCATGCACTTAATTTTTGTTTAAGTTTCTTAATACATTTATGACCTATAATCATGTGTGTTATTTTACAACATACATGACCACAATTTATGATACCTAATGATTAAGGAACACTAACATGGTTCTGTGAAACCATATGCAACATTCCTCAGTGCCCCCTGCTACACCTGGGTCTCCACATTTGATTGCAAAACAAGCAATAAAACCCTATTAAATAGCTAGAGCAGAATGGCAGTTATCAAATAAAACATCTACATAAATATTTAGAATATACACCACAACCACAAGGGCATTGTACCTCATCCACCATGCAATGATAAAATACACAGCGTTTTAACTAGTGAGCAATAAATTCTGCTGAAATTACCAGAATATACTCACAGATTTGAAAATCTACATTAAAAAGGCAAATTGCAGAAAACAACAGAAAGTACAAAGTACAGAACCTAATTTATAAATATGGGCGTTCAAATAGAATATACAAATATTGGAGATTGAGAGCACTGTACTGACAAGTTTTTCATGCAGTGTCTCAGTAGGCCAGATTCAGAGAGCGGACTCAGAATCACCACACGGTTTAGGTTGGAAGGGACCTTAAGATCATCTAGTCCAACCCCCTGCCCTGGGCAGGGCCACCTCCCCCCAGCCCAGGTTGCTCCAAGCCCCGTCCAACCTGGCCTTGAACACCTCCAGGGATGGGGCAGCCACAGCTTCTCGGGGCAACCTGCCCCAGGGGATCACCACCTCCAGAGTGAAAAATTTCTTCATGATATCTAATCTAAATCTGCTGTCTTCCAATTTGAAGCCATTCCCCCTCATCCTATCACTACATGCCCTTGTCAAAAGTCCCTCCCCAGCTTTCCTCTAGGTCCCCTTCAGATACTGTAAGGCTGCTCTAAGGTCTGCCCGGAGCCTTCTCTTCTCCAGGCTGAACAACCCCAACTCTCTCAGCCTGTCTTCATAGAAGAGGTGCTCCAGCCCTTGGAGCATCTTCGTGGCCCTGCTCTGACCCTGCTCCAACAGGTCCATGTCTTTCCTGTGCTGAGGACTCCAGAGCTGGACACAGTACTCCTGGTGGAGTCTCCCCAGAGCGCAGCAGAGGGGCAGGATCCCCTCCCTCGCCCTGCTGGCCATGCTGCTGGGGATGCAGCCCAGGGTGCCGGGGGCTTTCTGGGCTGCCAGCGCACATTGCCGGCTCATGTTGAGCTTCTCATCAACCAACACTCTCAAGTCCTTCTCCTCAGGGCTGCTCTCAATCCATTGTCTGCCCAGCCTGGATTTGTGCTTGGGATTGCCCTGACCCACGTGCAGGACCTTGCGCTTGGCCTTGTGGAATTTCATGAGGTTGGCACAGCCCCACCTCTCCAGCCTGTCCAGGTCCCTCTGGATGGCATCCCTCCCCTCCAGCGTGTCGACCGCTCCACACAGCTTGGTATCATCGGCAAACTTGCTGGGGGTGCACTCGATCCCACTGTCCATGTCGCTGACAAAGATGTTAAACAGCACTGGTCCCAGTACCGACCCCTGAGGCACGGCACTCGACTGATCCGTGAAGACTGGCTGTGGGATGGCTGCACAGCAGCTCTGCTCATACACATGTAACCTGTGCCCAGGAAGCCAAGCTGGGGTTCCCCTGAAGCTTCCATACTAGTAGAGTTGAGCGTGTGAGGGTCATCCTATGTAAAACCCACTGCCATCTCCACAGCTCAGAGGCAAACAATCTCTCCTTTTCCAAGGCGCCCTCTTTGTTCAGTCTGGTCTATGATGTTCTACTTTCACTGTTTCTGATGATAAAAATAAAATGTTGGTCATTTATGCCTAAATAATAATTTGTTTAGCCACATCCTTTGAAAATTAAGTTTTCAATACCATTTAGAATACAATACCATTTAAAAATAATTTATTCTTAATATTGGTACTTCTCCCCTCTCTTAATTATTCAGAGAAAACAATGGATGCAGGGAGGAATACTCTGTAAAATACCCAAAGTTGTAAAATGATTGTATAAGGTGTCTTACATGGCACTGAAAACAAATGGAAACAAGAGAGAGTACCCCCAAAAAACCCAACACACGAAGAAGATAGAAAAGTAATTTTAAGCTGCTCAAGTTTTTTTAAGCACCCAGTAGGCTGTAGCAACAGAACTGTTTAAAGCAGTTACATATCTGCTGAGAAGCTTAAAGTCTGAAAATAAAAATATGTCCCCTTTTATCAGCATAGGCAGGAAAAAATATTCCACTCCTTAATGATTTGGCAGTTGTTGCAAAGTATTTATCAACCTCTGAAATTAGGAAATAGAATGAAAGAGTAGATTACTGTCCTATACTCCATTTTCATCAGTTTGTTTCAAAAAATAGACTGTAACAATATTTTCTAATTTAAAACTAAAAATGTACTCTCATCACACCTGAAATAAACAAGATCTTACCAATATACCCATTCTGAACTGCTTTGAGCCACTCTAGTTACTGCATTTGCTCCACATTTCTTCAGAACTACAGTTTACATCACTCATTTCAGTTCCATGATTATAATTTTGCATACTGCATAGAGGATCTTCATGGAAAGACAGACCTTCTAAAAAAAAACTTCAAGCTTGCTGCAGTTGCTTAAGACTCAGGAAAACAGGTTTATAACTCATAATCAGAACCAAAAAAGAATAATAGTTTTTTGTAGAAAAAGGGAGAAGATAAGGCCAGAAACATCCCATTAGGATTTGGAAGAGATGATGGGATCATTTGCTCAGGTGAACAGAAATTGTTGAGCATTTTATATCAGGAGTATTTATGCTGTGCTCTTTTTTGCTTGATGTCCAATTATAGACGCTGCTGTTGATTTCTGAAGTCTAGGCAGAAAGTTACAAACTGATTTGGCACAGAATCACCAAACTTGGAACACTCTCTGACCCAAATTTCTTAATTTTCTCTTCCCAGCATGAAACTCATCTCCTCCCCAGAACTGTGCATGACATGGATTTGGATTGGAGGCCAAAGTCGTGATAGCTGATGGCAGTTAAGTCATCGTATTGCACTTGTTAAAAATAGGGCTGAAGGATATCTGTTCTCACAACTAACAGTTGTCATTTTGACATAACACTTTTTATGATGTGAAAGTGCTCACAGAATTGGGCAACTGAAGTGTTGCCGAACTGTTTTAATATGTACAGAATCAAGAGATACTTTAATTTCTACTTTAAAAGGATGAAAAGTTTAAAGTATTTCTAAAAAGCATTAAAAAGTAATTTTATTCTCCTTTAAAAGTGCTTTCAAAGAGGGTGTTAACAGTTGATTTATTTTATTCCTCCTACATTCGTCTGTTTGTCTTCATCATTACGCTCTAAGGAAAAGCTGTTCCACTGTTTTAACTTGTGGGCTGTTATTTTTTTTTAGACTGACTAGTGTTGTCACATCCAGTTTCTCTGTAAATCACTCCATAAGGCTCTGCACCTTTCATGAGTTTTACTTCTGCTCCTGTTACCCGTAAAGTCTGTACCAGAACAATGATTCTGCTCATCTCATTTAAACTGTTGTACCATATGTCAGTGATATGGTTCCAAAATACTTTTTAAGCTTTGCATTCTAGATAAATACTCTCACATGTGTTTATTCACAGCAGCAGCTGCTTCAAGAATTACTGTTGTGTTGGGCAGCTAAAGTATTCAGCCTTACACAGAAGTGCCAGTGATACGTATGTATTTCCTACTTATTTCATGGGAAATGTGCTGTCACTT
Organism: Charadrius vociferus; assembly: GCF_000708025.1. Taxonomy (NCBI): domain Eukaryota; kingdom Metazoa; phylum Chordata; class Aves; order Charadriiformes; family Charadriidae; genus Charadrius; species Charadrius vociferus. The sequence goes on from NW_009646541.1 coordinate 2,578,299, forward strand.
CTACTACCCATCAGCAGGTAAGCTGCGCGGTTTTAAAACATCCATTTCCACACGCCCTCCTACCTTCTGCTGTACGGGACTGCCTCCATGAGAAAGCGTTATTAGCCTTTCGTTAGGCAAAAGAAAAGAATGCAGAATTCCGGAGAGCTGCTTTGCCTGGAAATGTAAGCAATTACGCTGAATGGCAAAGCCCACCACAGCAGGTCATTTAGGAGAGTATCTTTTCAGTGATAGGAGATCTGAATTGAAGATCGGATTTAAAGAAAAAAATCTGACTTTAGTAAGTTTTACAAGTACACTGGTATTGCTGTGAAGAGCATCCTACTTAGGAATGCAGTTTTTATTAAGTTACTTCATTTGATTTAGTTCTGCTTTTGAAATAAGACAATGTGGTCTACGTGGACTTCTACCACAAGTATGACAATGTTTTTACCACATTTAAGCATTAAAAAAGCTGTTTTCCAAGTGGGATGGAAGACATTGTCAGGAATTAATAACTTGGATTCACTTTTCTTGCTCTAACACCAAAAGTATGCTATATTCAACTCATAAGACTTCTCTTTGCCTTAGTTTTCAAGCTGTGAAAGAAACAAGAAGTTTCTGCACTTACCACACGGTACTTCTGTAAGGCTTTAGTACTTCCGACCTTGTTTTTTCATTCCTTACAGTATCATTTCTGCTACTAGTCCCATTAATTCTAGCGAAAATTCTCAGGTGGACTTCTATTGCTCTTTGTGCAGGACAGAGAATTTTTTTATTAAGAAACAGCAGTTGCTTTGCCCCCTTCAATGTTTTTTCTAATTAAAAGTACATTAGCTACTGCCCTTCTTAAACGGGGAAAAAAAAAAACACTTTACAACTAAGTTAGTTGAAGCCCTGGCACCAGAAACAAAAATCTTCCTCTCTGCACTACACTTACGGATATATACAAGCTCCCTTTTACTTTTTGCTTTAGCCTTAGGCTTCCACTATGTAGAAACCCGCTGCCTAAAATGAAACTTATACATTTAATAAGAATTCAAGGCTGTCTGAAGAGAATTGGCTCTTTTATTAACTACATAAGTCTGAAACTCAGTTAGACACTGTTCAGAGTTCTGTAAATGTAAGTCTATATTTCACCATGGACATGTTCAGAGACTTAACAACAATATAAACAGGGTAATTCCCAAATGAACACAGCATCTTTTTCTCAGCGTAGTCATATCCATCCCAGTTACTGGGTACTTTACTTTACTATACTTTATTTCTTAAAATGTTCTAGCGGGGGGTTTTGGTGGTGGTGTTTTTTTTATGGGAAAAGAAACTTGCAAAGAATAAGCAGCACGTGAATAGCAATGTTATTACCCATGTTTTTATACAACATCCAAAATTACAATTACTATATAGACAATATTGGTACACCCATTTTTTTAGTTATGAATAGAGCTACATTTCTGTGCTACCTAAAAATAAAACAAACGGAAACAAAGGAAAGGAAATTCCTTCCCTGTCTACACTGTGGTGCCATAATGGCCCCATCACAGGGTATCCTGCACCTGCCAGTACCTTATTACAGCAGCCCTAGCTTCATTTTCTTTAAAAACAAATACAAAAGAGAAACTTCTTAAGCATAATGCTTCAGACAACTGTTGCCATTGGCAAAACCTTTTTGGGTGCAAATGCTGAACAATTCTTTGTCCTAGTTTGTCTAAAAAACGCCTCACAAGGTTCCTCTCAGAAACTCAAGGAAAACCACCTATTTTTTCTAGACACACTGAACTGGCAACACTCCTCTTCAGAGAAGCTCTGAATCTGCAAAAGATGCAGCACCTTGACCCACAGCCAGAGCCTGTGTGTGCGGAGGACAGCCAGCGTGGAAGCAGCGCGTTGGAAAAATGAACACACAACCGCAGGCACAAGCACTCCACCAGGCTCTGGCTCCTTTTGCAGCCGCCCTGGAGAACATCGCCCTGGCCAGCCTTGGAAATCCATTGACGACCTCAAACTGCAATGCTGATGGAAAGAGGCAGCACCTCCCAGCCCAAGCACTCATTTCCATCCCCGTGCCCCTGATCTCCCCCCCAGCTGACTCAAATATCCGTAGCACTAAAACACAGCCACACAACAGACTATGGCTCATGAGCTAAGTCTGCTCTGCTCCCGGATCCAATTTACGGCCTGAACGTTGCACCCCACCACCAGGGAGGGAGAGTGGAGAAGGTGGGATGGCACAGCCCGACGAGAAGTTCAGGCAGGGCTGTAGCCTTCAGTAGCAATGCTGGTTTAGTTTGCACAGAGCTAGAACCAGACACTGGAGTTAGCAAGCAGAGGGACCGAGTCTAAGACTGATTTGACCCTCATGATTTGAATGGGCACAGAAATTATCTCCATAGAGTCTAAAGATGAAAAGGATGTACCATGCGCTCTATGCAGCAAATAAAAAGGGCATAAACAGGGACCACACAATATGGAAAACATCTGGGGGCCCTGAGATTCACAATGTTGAAGGACAAAGACTGTACAAACTACAAGAACATCCGTTTCTTACTGAATATGTGCAAATAACCGCAAAACGCAGACTGCCTGACGAGTGCTATCAAAGGATTCCAATTAAAGACAGAAAGGGTTTATTGCTTCCATAATTTTACAACAGAGATACTGAAGACAATGTATAAGGACTGAAATTGTAAAACACTTTAATGCTTCCGAAAACAGATAGAGAGGAAACTTTTTTTTTTCCCAGATAGTATTAAAACACGTGGCAGTAAGCAGTCTGTATTAATCCTCTGTGTTGCAAAACAAGCTGGTCATGTATTATTTGGGAGTGAATGACAGATTTAGTTGTACTGGCGAAACAAAGTACAAAAGCAAAGAATTCCATCACAATTCTGTGAAAAGGCAACCAATGTCATTTAAGATGGCATCAAAACCTTACTTTAAAAACTGTTCCCAATTTGTTCAAATATGCAGAGACAACCAAAAATAGAGACTGAACTTACTCATTATAAGGCTCTGGAACTATAGCCAAAATTAACTGCAGTGACTAAGCGTACTTCTCTTGCCAGCAATGGAAAAAAAAAAAAGGTACATCCTTTATCCATGATGATTTGAGAATAGTTATTATTAACACAGAACTCAAGTGATCAATGTCCTCTCCCTAAAATACAGAATTTTTCATATTAACAGGTTATAAGCATTTGACAAGGTGAGCAATCTCACTGGAGCCCAAGTATAAATGAATACCGAAAGGGAATATTTCACACTGAGTATGAACTGCAAGGACAACATGAAGACTGCTGATGAGTTTTAGAGAGCAGAAGTCCTCTCCAGGAGTTTTACACGGGAGGCAGGGGTTGGTAAAGCAATGGAGAAAATGTCGGTGATGTCAGACTCATCAACAAACACAAGCAGACCATTACTTCTTCAGCAGGCGGCATATCAGCATACATACAAGGCTGCATGATTTAAGGGTCACGTTATTAAAGGTGCTACTATCCTTGCTTAAGGACTGGGAATTTTGGAATACATTGTGGCATCAGGACTACATGAACATATAGGGAATTTCCCAATATTTGCTCATAACTGTATGTTTCAGCCTTCGTTTTTAAATGCATCATCATCTAACTGGGATTGTTTCCCTCTTCAGTTTAATTAATTTCTTATGTATAGATGAAATATATTCTGTTGCTTCAAATGCATAAAATCACAGCTACTAAATACAATATAAACAGATAACATCAATTAAAAGTTTCTACAAAAATTGTGACATACTCCACATTACTTTCATCATTTCAGCTATATATGCCCCCACAGCACACATACTCGTAAGACTGAAAAATGTATGTCATGTCTACAGATTAGCCTAAACCTGATACTGACTCTGAAAGACCTTTTCCCTGGACTTAAATCCAAACTCTGCAAGTAAACTAGGCCTAAATGCTTACCCTTTACCTAAGATTCCAAAAATTCAATTCAACATGCAGTCCTACCTTAGCACTGTTACTAATCTCTCTTGTGAAATTCAGTTTTAAAAAGAATAAACCCAAACAATTTTTAAATCTCTTGGTTTATTTTAAGCCAAGCCTATGCTTTTCAGGAGGTATGTCTTGCTATAGAAAGCCTGAGACTGGCAGTACTGTCCCTGGACCTTGCATTAGTGCTTTGATGAGAAACACTACCAGCGTAAGCACTGTACGGTACCCAACAAAACACATCGGAGGGAAAAACGGAGCTAGCAGTTAAATTCTTTGCTTACAGCCAGAACAGCCTTATAGCTCCTGTCCTACATTTTGCACACATAAGACTGTAATTTCTCCCCAGCCAAATTTCTGTAAATGTTTACAAATTTCTTTCTGAGTATATGATTTTGCATGAGTATTTTTTTTAATGGTCATTATTTCTTTCATTGTAGAAACGTCAAAAGTTGTTCCTCCTTTTTGGAGCTGTTGCTTTTGCAAAACAATGTTTAAAAGTACTGTTGTTATTTCTATTCATTATCTCTGCTCCCTTATGTTATCTGTTGATGAATCAGGTCAGCAGCATAGCTTCTCCCCTTACAAACTGGAGACCTCTTCTTTCCCTGGAGTTTTGGATTTGAAGGTTCTACCAAAAGAAAATACTTTTTGAAGTTACTCAGTTTTTCATCAGCAGTATAATATACAGAGGTTTTTGGACAGAAATACCTTCAAACACTTAAAGACAAACAAAATTGTTTTTTCTACTGTGTAAATCACTGCAGGTTTAATAACATTAATTGCCAAAGTAATGATCTTTTATATTCCTTTATCATGGCTTGTTTCCCTACTGTCACTGTGAGATCAGCTCTGCTTTATTTCTATAGCCTGTGTTTGATATTAGTAGATTAAATATATTAAATATGAAAGTCTGTACCAGAAACATGGGCAGTAATACCAAATCTCCATACTTTGCACTTTTTAGGTTTACCATTAATTACGTTCATATAAATAAGCGACAGGTAGGGAAAAACCTAGAAGAGATCTATATCCTACATCTGCAAACAAGAAATCAAAGGGAATACATAAGTAACTGTCTTTTTTTTTTTTTTTAACAAGATTATATAATTTCATTATTTATGTTTCGTTGTGATAATTTTCCAGTCCTGCAACTTTTGCCCCTTTCTAGGATATTTTTAAAAACTGGAAAGAGCCAAATGGCAAATTACCACGTATATAATGCCTACGCATATGTAATACAAAAATTTCCTCTGAAGTTTGAAAGGACATTATAGTCCAGTCAAATTTGTGGTTTGGTTCACTCAAAAACACTTTCCTCATTATATAAATATCTAATGTAGCCAGCAGCACCAGGCATCATAAATGAGTAAGCACAAGGCTAAACACTACCTGAATCTCTTTATCTTGTTTTTTTCTTTAAGATAAGATCATTCCACAGACAAGATTTTAAATTGGATTTGCCTTTGCTCTCCAGAGGAGCTACACTATGCACTAGTAGAGAACTTAGAAAAGACTTAGGGTCAGATCTGCAACTATTTAGTTGTAAGCGCTCTTACTGCAGACACTCGAGAGCAGCCACAATATATAGATTACATCAGAATTTTCATTATAACACACAGGTCTCCGAATCTTGCAGGTGATATCCTGTGCTCACCATCTGCAGCACAGTTTCCAGTGGCTTCAAGAAAGCAGCAGAATTAAACGAGCTTGAAAAATACTGATTTTCATCAGGTGGGCTGAAATTTCCCAGTCTTCGTTTCATTTTAGAGCTGTTATTTTTAAACATTCAGAGATACAAATTCAGCCATCTTTTCATTATGGAAAGTGAAAAATGATGCTTACAGTACTACCATGTACTTGTAAGGCTATACCCTGCTCATGCAGCTTGACATTTTGGAACGTGCACATCTTTACGGAAATAGCGTCCCCAAGCTAGGTTACACCCAGTACCACTCAGAAATCTGTTCTCTTGCAATACTTAAAAAATATAAGCACCTAAATTCAATCAACATTCATGTTTTGAACACCAGAACTCAGATCGCTTCAGAAGCATTTCAGTGCCTATTCCTAGCTTATTACGATTCAGAAAAGACATGTAAAGATGCCGACACTCTGCCTACATCTCTGCAGAAGCCAAATACAGCAGGAGCCCCTTTCACGCTGCAACTCAGCTAGGAAGGGGAAGATGCTGGTTGCGCTCCCAGCCCCCTGGATTATTTGTGCTTCCTGGCCAGCGAACTCCCTGGCCACAGATCTCCCAAACAAACGGACTGCAGAACCAAGGGCTTCTCTTCATGCCTTCCTCTGGGCCCAGCCTGCACGGCGGCCCAGCTTCAGCAGCGAGAGGAGGCTGACCCTCCGGCTGCCCACCGCGCTGCCGCAGCCTGGGGCTGCAGCAGCCCTCTCCTGGGTCTACGTCTGGCTGGTTTGGGCGCCTGTCAAACAGCCGATTACTGTAACTAGTCAGCGTAACTGAAAACCATACATATCATTTTCAAAACAGACCTATTTTTCTGGTTCAAAGATTACGACAATCTGCGCATTTAAAGCTTTTACCAGTGAGGTGATATATTTCCTGTTTAGCTTTGTAGCTCTACAGACTGGAAGGTCTAACGCCCCTCTGTCCCCCCAGGAGCCGAGAACTGAGTCCATGTCTGAAACACAGCCTCAATATAGTTGGGATTTTTATGGTTTTTTCCTTTTAGGGGTAAAAGACCAAAAATTTACATATAACATCTGAACCTTTACTGTTAAATCTACAAGCTTTCCAAGCCACGCGTTGTGACTGGGACTTTGACACTGGTACCAAGCCACTCGAATCTGGCACGGCCTCATGCACCTGGAACACATTACAGAATTGTTGTCCCAAAGCGGGGTCGTTAACCCGGCATGCAAGATGCCAGTGTACGCTGATCAATAACCACGAAGTGCAAGAATACAGCTCATATAATTTTAAAATATCTATGCCTTTATTGCACTTTTTACTATAATCTTTACTTACATAATCAAAACATTGTTTCTCAAATAATCTAATATAATATCATGCGCTTTTCTTAAGGACTAATTTAGAACTGCGCATGTTGAAGTGATTTATATTTTAATTCCCATGCACTCATCTAAATTGAATTTAATCTGACATCTTATTACCAAGTTCTATTACATTCTCCTGGAGCTCTTAGTAATCTTTTCTAATATTGCCTAATTTAAATAAATTTATGATATTACCATGTATTGACATCCTGCTTTTCACCATTACTCTGGGCAGATAACATAGTAATATATCAGTTGGTGCACAAAGCCCCAAACAACCCCAATGTTCGAGTTCTTTCTAGTCCTACAGATCTTGCTCTGTTTGTTTCCTGCCTCTTCGTGCATTTTGCATGACTGGGAAAACTTTCCCCCTGCCTTAGTTCCTTCATTTTTCCTTAACAATTTTGTATGAGTTACTTTAGCAAAAACCTTTTGGATGTCTAAATATATTATAGCACTCAGTTCTCTTTTATTCTATGTTTCATTAAATCCTTCAAGAATTTGTAGCAGTTGAAAAGACATCACTTAACTTTATAGAAGCTATGCAGATTTCTCCTTCAAATTACTTTATATAATATCATTCATAAATACATATATAACAGATTCTTGTTATCTTCCATGATCTTCTCAACTGCTTTTCTGGCTCGGAAATACAATTCTTCATATTATTCTAGGAGGAATTGCTGTCTTTTAAAAGGATGACTACAAACCTGAGTACCCGTCAATCTCTGGCACAGACACAACCGGTAACAGCAAGTTACGGTCTTGCTATAACTGTTACTCTGAAAAGTCCTGTAAGATTTCCACCAAAACTTTCATTAGAAATGTATCACAATATAGATTTGAAGCCTAATTTCTTCACTTTTCCCCTCTTTTCTCTATTTCACTCCCAGCAGAGTAAGTACTATCCTCCCGGGTCAGACCAAATGAATGAAATGTCAGCTAACATTTCTATAATGTCTTGAAGAACATCTTTATTCTCTTTAACGTGCTTCTTTCATACTTGCTATGACTTGATGAGCAAACAGTCTTCATGTCATGACCAAGTTCAGCCTCGACTGACTGCTCTTGAAACAGACACAAAATTAACTAAGCCTATTGGGCCAATTTTTGAAACAACTAAAACCTATGGGTTTACTCTAAAATTGCACTGTTAAAATGAGAACAAACAACTTCTGCCATTTTTAATTAACATATATTAAAGTTATCTTATAAATGACAAAGTTTTCCTAGCTAGAATGCAACCAATGTCAACATTATATTAAAAAAGCCTCTAAAACCTATCACTGGTATAGTTACTACTGTGTTTTTGATTAACACCTCAATGAACAGAATAATGCTGTTACAGAGCTTTAAAGATGAAAAAGAACTTCATTTGCAGAATATTGAGTCAATAATTGTTTTATACGTATCTGGAAATAATCTTATTTAAAGATTACCTGCTTGAGAAGGATAGAGATACTAGCAATTCAGAGACAAACTCTAGGTAACAACGTCCGCAAAATGCTATTTTATTCTGCTAGACATTAGATGGCTTGATAAAAGCCAAAGGTATTGCAGGTTAATAAAGGAAAAAAACCGTGTTCGTACAAAAGGATAGCAACCCAAAACACATGCAGCTTCTTCTAATCTATACATTACAGAAGAATTTTCTTTTGAATTACATAACTGTGAAGGTTTTAACCATTACTATACATGAGAGATGATCCCAAATAAATAGAATAAATTATAAAAGATCAAGAACTTACAAGTTCCTTTTCTTGTTCTTGACTTTGCAGTAAACTTTGTATGAATTGTGTAAGTTGTTTTAAATAAGCTTTCAGTTTCCTAGCTTCACAAAGACCTTGAGAAGCCTAAAAAAGATGTTGATTGAAAATATCTGCATTCGTAGTTAAGAGATACTACAGAAGTACAAAGAATCACTTTACTGTTTCTATCGGTGATAACAGAGTGTTCCTGAATTAATACAATTAAATGCATCGGGAATAAAGCTGTCCTACAAATTCCAGTGAGAGAGGACAACAATTTCTTACCTAAAATATAGACTTTTAATGAATTACAGTATACTCTCACCAGCAGTTATAACAGTTTTGGACCAAGGAACAACTGTATTACCTGCCTCAAAAGGTCTCTTGTTGACATGGCAACACATTGTCATTAACTGAAACACAAAACTATCATCAAATAAATCCAACACTACCATAACAGATCATGCTGGTTTTTTTAAACTTGTAAATGAGACTGCAAATAAATAAGGAAAGGCAAAACGCTATCTTCCTAGAAAACAGTGTGCCTGCAGTACAGATAAGATTCTTCCATAACACAGGACAGATGCCTACACGTGCTGGTCAGCACTGCAAAACACATTTACTTGGCTCTAAACACTATGAAAGCCTGTTAGAGGAATGATTCCTCAGAACAACAAATATGACATATGCTATACTCATTATTCTGAGTAAGTAGAAAGTAGAAAAGTGTGCTGTTCTACAAAACAGGCTACAATGAAGGAGTAAGGATGATATAAAGGACTCGGGAACGTCAAACCGAAGCACAGCTAGCTTTCAGGGGTGACCTATGTCCTATATAAAAAACAGAGGGAAAGTTAGACCCTCAAAATAGCATGCAGTACAGCTCTATGCTAAGCACAGCCATGCCCAAAGTCAACACTTGAAGCAGTTGTCTAGAACAATACCCTGAGATCCATAAGGAGAGGAGCAATCCCTGTCTAAATAAGGGGGCTGCAAACGCTCCAGCTGCAGCCATACTTACAATAGGAACATGACATTACATGGTATTAATGAACAACAGGCATAGAGCTTACAGATACTGAGGTACTTTTCTCATACTTTCAAAGAACTGCCATCACCTAAATCCTGCTGGTTTTCTTTAAAAAAAAATAGAAAAAAGGGCTACATACGTTCTTCCCCAAAAAGCTGGAAGCACTGCGCTCATTCCACTTTCAGTTTTATAGCTCTTACCCAACACACAACAGAGCCAAGCTCACGTCCTGCCTCAAGGTGAAGGAACTCAAAGCTACAGCTGGCATCTCTCACCAGAAGATTAGATGCTCAATTAGAGCATCGACTGTTTCTATATTTCATGTAAAAGAGTTACTGGAGAAGCATTAAGTAGCTAGACAAAATATAGGACAGCTCTAGCAGTAAGGTCTAGGTTTGAAGGCTCTCCACTCCCAGCTGACTTTATGAATCACTAGGATAGTACCATCTAGTTCATCCCGTCCTTGTGTACGGTAATAATGACTCTCCAATGTTTTTCATGGATAGCAGCACACTTCTGACCAAAAGAACTGCAACATCAGGTGTCCTAAAGTTGAGGCCTTGTGAAGTTTTAAGATCACGATTTTAGACAGGAGAGCCTACACTATAGCTAAATTTACTCAGCTTAGAATCTTTTTTGGCTCTGACATTATATTCCTGAATAACTGAAATGCATTAACTGTCATTTTATAACACATTCAAAATAAATGTCATAGACTTCATATTGTTTGAAGACCAAAGTTCCTCAAAGTTAGTGGAAGTTGTGACATTTGGCACACTAAAAGACGGCTGGTAAACGGGGGCTGAAATGGCAATTATTTGCCTCCCCTGCTCTTCTCTCTTGGAAATACTCAAGGTCAATGGCAATGCTTGGACTTATTGTAAAGGCGACATATCTGTAGAGAAATGTTCCCCCTGGAGTTCTTAAAAATGCATAATAAAGAAATAACAATGAATATTATTTGAATATAAACTGAAAAATGTATTTTGAGTTCTGTAAGTTAATCAGACTTAAATCTCCATAGAAACTTGCAAGACTGTTCTCAGTTTAAATGCTTCCCAACAATTTACAGCTTCATTTTCCAAACTTTTCCCCAAACCAAACTCCCCTGAATTTACACCACCTAGAAGGCTATTCATACAACGGCTGCACAAAGCATGTGAAGAAGAGGTTTAATACATTGATGAGAAATAGCACAGGAAAAGAGTTCAGCAGAAGTTCCTGAAGAAGTAAAAGATAATATATTATTATAGTAAGTATATTCAATAGATTCAATGACACCAACATTCCAGCGCCTAGTCACTCCCAAAAAGCAGTGCCCAGGTAAAGCTCTGAGCAGGAACCCACCTTGAGCAAACCAGTGGGAAAGAG
>NW_009646541.1:2589516-2603225 GCF_000708025.1 Charadrius vociferus
GAAAGAGTACGGCACTGAGACTCAGGTGGGATCAGACCATCTCAATGCAGTACCTTCTAGGAATAAACCACACAGTAGATATTTACTATGCTATTTCCCTGCACTCTAGAAGATGCTATCTCACCCTCAAATGCCACCTACACATTTTAATCTACATCATGCCAATACTTACGCATGTGTTTATTCTTACACAAATATTTGTATTTAACTTTATTATAAAGAGACTGAAAAACAAGAACAACAGATGTAAGCAGGTTCCAGCCAATGTGATCTAATCGGGTGTAGGCCTGGGCCCCTTCCTCCTGCGTTCCCGTCACAACACAGGCAATGTGTAAATCAGGGCCAATGATTTAGAGAGTACAGCAGACAAATTCCATACCCCAGACAAAACGGCAAGACAAAACAGCATCCTGAAGAACGGCTCCAGGTGACCACGACTAGGAGCTGTATCTTACACCTCTCTGCCAAATAAGAACAACCTCCCTCTGACTTTAGACTTGATTCCATGCAAAGTGGCCTTCTCTACATGTGCAGACAACCACAGAAGTAAGCATTGCAAAAAAGTAAGTGGGTTCAGAGATTAAGGACCTCCTAGTTAAACGAATAATGAATTGTCAGCTTGGGCAAACAACAGGAAGTAATGTATATACATTACCACAATGGATTGTTGTTATACCGCAATATTTTTCAATGTTTTCAATTTATAGTCCAAAAACACCAGCACATCTTTTATCTTACACAAATAATATTCATATTTTACACAAATATCCAAATTGCATTCTACTTTTAAACAGCAATTCTAGGTGCCAGGTCTATCCATTTCAATTCTAGATAAAAACAAAGGTCCTCCTTTTTATCCAGATGAAAGATGCCTTAGTAATGCATTACTACCTTCCACATTTTAGATCACCATTAGTGTATCAATTTTCTTCTTGCATTTGCACATCTCTCTATGAGCAGAAATGTTAATTAGCATTAGGTTTCTCTGACCTAAAGTCTATCATTTGCATCAAGGTAAAACAAGTATTAGGGAGGGGAACAGACGGAATGGTGCAAAAGCTACTTAAAAGACGAACAAAACTTACTAGTTTTTCGCACTTTGTGTAGATGTGCTAAACTGATCCAAGCGTGTAAAACTTTTGAAGCATAGAATCTTTTCAAAATCTCTGTTATATGGAGGCTAGGTAAAGAGGAAGTGTGAATCAACAATATACTATAGCTTACTCTATTTTTCCTTTTCCTCTCTGAGCCAAAGCATACAAATATCTGACGTTGGAGTAAATGCCAACACCGTTAGCTTCCATACATTGTACATATAAAGTACACAAGGCTTTATGATCACCACAGGAAGGCAGTGCGGCCAACAGATCAGCAAGCTTTGATGATCTCTGCTCCTTCTCAGCAAGCAATACAAAGAAACAGAGCCAGTATATGTTGAATTTTCTTAGCAGGCCCCAAAGAAAAGTTAATTCTAAATGGTAAGTTTTGCACTTCAGTAGTGTTTCAGTTCACGAAATTAGCAAAAACTCAATCAGTAGCTTATACACAACTGGCAGTTATTTGATGGCTTTCTTGACCAACATACTGGGAACTTGATGTGCATCCACTAGCTGCCGAGTGTTACACGCAGCTCTTCTGGAATTGCATTTTCATGCTAGTTCCTTCAACAGAAGACTGAATTCTATTACCTGCTTCATCACTGCTTGTATTTGGTTATCATTCTCACTGTCTTTGCAGTAACTGTACTTAAGCTGAACTAACTTGCCTTCCCCAGGAGCAACTTCTGCTACAAGTCAGTCAATAAGTAAGTTCCTGTCTCATTTTAGAAACCCTGTGTGACAGCACAATATTTATAACTGCAGTCCAAAAGTCCATTTATATACAGTAAAAACACTATGGCACTTACCTCTGAGGATTACTTTTTAACTTATATACAGGTTAGTCCTTTTTCACCTTCTGGTCTTGTTTAAGAATATAACACAGCAACCTTGACAAAACTGGAATCTAATGTTAATTAGTATTCCATTTAATGGAGATGAAAGCCAAAGCATTCTGACTAAGAGGATACTGCACTTATTACATTACATTAAGCTATATATAACTGCATCAAATGGAATATTTAAGCATTTTAACTTGAGCATTTTATGCGTTAGTAATTCACTTAATTATTTTCTCTAGAGAACAAGTGGTAAAATATCATGCTGATGCATGGGGAGTTATACGACTAAATCTTCAGGCATCAGGATAGGATCAGATACCCAAGAGCCTCACTTAAATCAATAAAAGCAGGAGGAAGTAGTAGGAAGGATGCTGCTTCCGGCGAGTTTCACATCGCTGTATGTACAGCAGGTACACAAATCATGCTGGAGACCCACTTGCTTTAACTTAATGAAAATGTAACTCAAATTTTCACACATTCATAAAAATAGAGCTACCTATCTATGTCACATTAACATTTAAAATGTATCTGCTAGCCCTCTTGCTTTATGATAATCATGTTCTAATGAATTTGAGCTATTTGGGTCACATTATATTTCTACATGGTCACTACAATCTCAGAAAACAAGTGAGAATGAATCAGTAGAAAGAGCGAACGGGCATAAACAAAGAACTTCACTGACGATTCCCTACAGATAAATACCTTGATGTGTCACTATTCTCCAACACATAACCTCACTAACTCAACTAAACCAGCCCTCTCTAAAATATTTTCTGCACTGTGGCCTATTTTTATAGCTCTGAATTTGATATGGGAAATATTACATCTGTAATCAACAACTGCAGAGAGAAATCGAAACGGGCAAGAGCCATAAAATGAGCAGGAAAGGAAAGGAGAAAGGGAACTTAATGTTAGAGATCTGAAAAGGGGGAACAGGACTTCTGTTAGTTTGTGTGTATGTGGTTTGTTTCATACAATATTTTCATTTTATTATATTGGTAAATAGTACCTGTAGGTGGAGCAGCAAAACCTGAAAGTTAAAGAAAAAGAATGAGAGACTGACTCGAGACTGGCAACAAAAACAGAGCTCAAAATTTGAAGTGTACCTGATCCCAGCTGCATCCGATACCACAGGCTGGGTGGCAGCCAGGGAGCTCCATCTTCAGACCTCAAACTCCACGGCAGCTGTGGTAAAATCTAGATCACAGCCTGAGTCAGACCAGCACTAACATCAAACAGAATTCAAGCTACAGTGTTGCCCTAATTCATATGCTGCTACCCACTTCCTTGGTGGACTGAGCCAATAGCTGAGACTAACTCAGAAGCAGAAACAAATTTCCAACTCTTGTTTGGCTCTGGTATTTCAACAGATTGGACACTGGAGAAAAGTTGACGTGAAGCTGCTGTGGTAGTTGTCTGTTATCAAGGGATTCCTCCTACGGAAGTGGAATTCTTACCTAGCCACTTTGTCTGACTTTTCAACTACTTTCTTCTGCTGCTGCTGCAGAAGAGATGTGATTTTGGTGCACATGTCTAGAAACTAAGAGCTAACAAAATATTACACATTTTTACATTAACCCCTTAACATTACCCAAACAGCACAAACAGTTAGCTGCACTTAGCAAGCTGAATATTTCTGAATATTTTGGGAAAAATATCCAGCTGCTAGCTGGTGAATCACCATAACAAAATGTTCATTTCTCTAAAAAGTTATCCATCAGTGTAAGCAATGCGTGGTTTTAAATTCCCAATTACATAGCCCATTTGACTCAGTCATTTTGACGTTGTTCCTGATGTGATGCTAGGTAGTTGCCATAGTTCTCTTGAAGTCTTGGAAAATTCCCCACAATGAAAGAAAATCAAAAGAAATTAACTATCCTTTTTACCCTCCTTGCCTGCACGTATTCCAGTAATTAGTTTCATTGTTGCTACTGATGAAGGTGTTCAAGACCTCCTTGTCCATTTGTTACAAGGCTGCCTATTTTTCACCTTTTTGTTTTCCGTGAGCACAGATTTTGGTCCTTGACTGTCAAGGATGCTTTTATTCTTTTATAAGCATTATTCCACTATGAATACATAGCCAACCGTAATAAACCCAGATTTCAGCCCTCCCCTTAGCAGTCCTTCTAATGTTGTCATTGTTGCACTGTTACAGCTCTTATCTTACCTTTATAATTTGCAATAACATTTTTTGCCTAAAGAGCCATCCACGGAATACAGACAGACCTAAACTGATCACACTCCCGAGAACACAGCTCTCACAATGAAGTAGTTCTGCTGCTGAAAGAACACGGGCTTATTTAATAAAAGTTGGGGGGGAAAAGGTCGTAGATACTCTCCCTGTACATTTTCCCTGCAGTACTGAAGAAGTACTACTTGGATTGATACTTTCATCAGCAGTATTATTTCTATATGCTGTCTCATCCTTTAGAAATTCCCAGAAAAATCAACAAAACAGGTTAATACTTGGAGCGCTACTTGAAGTGTTAGCCATGAAGTTGAGAATTAAAATGGACTAGAAGCATAGGACTTCTTGACAGAAAGACCTGTCCCCAGCTCCTCACAGTGTGGATTTTGAAGGATTCAGAAATTGTAGGAGACAGATGAACCATCTGTTCTGTCAACTGGGGGAGGAAGTGGACTTAGTATACTGATCTGGAATAAGCTCCCGGTAAAATAGTACATCTTCTCTGGGTATTCCAAAAAAGGGGACAATCATAATTGTCTTTTTTTAATTCATTACTGTATATGGTAATACTTCAGTTTCATCCTCTTGTCTTGGTCTGTAAATGCCATATACAGAACACCCAAAAGCAGAACCAAGTCGCTCTGACGACTTTTCACACTTAGAAGTAAAAAAACAACGTCAGACCCCTGAACTTCTGGAAATTTCAAATCCAAACAGAAATCTGAATTTTGCAGCTTAGGCCCTTCTCTCTATTGTAAAGAGGGGTGTTGAATTTTTTTTCATTGTTGTTCTTTTGATTTACTTTTAGTTGCTAAGCAGCATTACAATAGTAACATTGTGGGCAGAGAGATAAAACTTTCTATAAGGCTTTAGCTGCGAAGTATTTATATTCCTTGATACTAATGAAAAACAGCTTTACAAAGAAATTCCATCTCCATACACAGCACAACCAACTAACTGATGAAGAGCAGGCAATAAAAATGTTGCATGTACAACAGCTATCTCCTGATATTTTAAGAGTCAAAGAAGGAGGAAATAGTATCAAATTATTTTTCACAAGTCCTATCAGTGTAAGAGTTTCTGAGGAGCTGTTTTCTCTGTTAAAGATTGACTTTACTTGAGGTTTAACACAAATCAAGAGAATAAAAACGAAAGCTGGTCTTCACTGAAATAAAAAACTCCCATTGATTCTAGTTCAACCAAAATTTTGTCCTAAATTTAAGAGAGACACATTAATCTCATAAACAAGATTGGTCAAAAGAAGACCTACTACACGCCTTCTTTCCTAGTTTGGACAAGCAGTATTGTACAGGCTTTTTATATGAAAAAGAGCTTCAAAATTGAACATGTCATCCATTTAGAAGCCCATGAAGTTAATGAGAATCTCGATATTTGATTCAGTCAATTCTAGGGCGGAGCAGCAATAATAAACGGAGTTGCTTCTATGCTGCTTATCTGCTGCACTTAGGCACAAGGTTCTCTGGTTCCAGGACAGAGTGAGCTCTAAAAGATCCCCAGGAATCCCTGAAACTATAGTCCTTATGCAAAAAGGACAAAAGAAATAGTAAAATGCTTCCTCCTCAGAAGACATACAACTGAGCAGCTGCAATGTCTGTATCGTAGCACAACACAAACAATTCTTACCTAATAAGTTATCTATAACTCTAATAATTCACTGGCTTAATATTATAGAAGAACTATACCTTAGAACCCCACTGAAAGTCAATGGCCCACCACACAGTCATCAGAAGCCTCATGCGTCAGGCGAGGATGACAAATAAGCTCCTTAGTTCACTCCTAGTCCCCTGATCATCTACATAACACGTGTCACTTTACACGCAGGAGCTCTTTTGCTGCTAACTTACCTTTAAAATGAAATTTGAGCTGCACCCTGAGAAAAACTCAAAGCGAGAACCCACCTTAGAGGCCAAACACGTACAACCATATTGGATTCAGCTGCCCCCGCTCAGCAGGATGCTGTAAGGCTGTGGAGCTCGGTTCCGCCCTCAGACCCTCACACCCCTCGTGCCAAGCCCCAGGGCACGCGCCGTGTACTGTACCGGCAGTATCATTCCATCCAAATGCTACTCAGGCAAGCTACAACACAGCCCTCTGATTAGCTCAGACACTTTGAACTGAAAAACACAAAACAAAGTAATGGTTACGGGTTTACAGCCCTACGGGTGGAGCCCAGCGGTGACCCACCAAGTGTTAGCCAGCATGGATGCAGTCAGTATGCCCTAGAGCAAACCCACCAAGAACCAGGTGGATTTCACCCATCCCACACTAATTTGCCTTGAGGCGAGGAATCGCTCCTTGTGACATAGCCCACATGTTTTATCTTCAAATGAGAAAGCTGAGCAGAAATGATCAAGACAAACTCTTTCAGCAAAGCCATAGGAACTGCACTGACTTCAATGAAGACAGTTAATCAGGAGCTGAAAAGCCACTCATAATCACTCTAACTGCCCTAAACATGCTATTTTCCCAATCTCAATGTGACTGGAAGTGAGGTGGTTTGACCCTGGAGCTACCACCTTTCAGACAACCAGATTAATCATCCTTTCCATCAAAATCTCCAAGACTGCCTTTTCCAATCTAATCTAATCATTATCTTCCCATCTTAGCAGAACAGCCCGCTGCCTCCAACCATCTTCCTTCTCAGGCGTTTGCAAGCCAGATGCAAGACCTCAAGTGGAGACAGTAACTGTCAGCATCTGCTTTGGAGTCTGCTATGGAGACACACTCAGTGCACACACGCTCGTGCTAGGGATGATTATAAATACCCATCATAGCCTGCATGGATTGCTCCCAAGATTTGTGTTGTTGAGCATCAACTGTCACCACCTATACATTTTCTAGAAAGCATGGCTAGTATTGCCACTAGCCCGTGGGTGTCTAGAAGCAAGGAGTGGGCAGGCACAGCAGCGTTATGTTCCACTGCAGCAGCTTCCTGCAACAGCAACTGAACATAAGAGGAGAAGGCAGGCTCATAAGCAGTCCGTACAAAGAAACTTCAGTATGGTTCAAAAATATCCACGTATGGTTTTGGAATCATCATATTTTTCTTACCAAAAAAAGAATTACTTTTTTGGCATCAGTACAGCTTCTAAAAATGTTCACAACCAAATGGTAAGTTACAGGAAGAATGTAATGGTATTTTCTTTGAGTTTTTATTATTAATACAATCTTCCCTGAACATTTTTCTAGCAATTCCCCATTACGGTGAGGCTGCATAAAACAGAGGGCTTAACGAGCTACAAGTTTCTTTTCAATATGGAAATACAGTTCTAGGATTTTTGCCATTTTTTAAGTACAATGAAGTTACCAGTATTATGTACTTGTTCTATTTTTTCTAGCTGAGAAAAGGAAGAGGTAAGGACAGCATCAAAAATTATGCTTGAGTTCTTTGAAAATACTCACAGATATTCTACTTTACACCTGGTGCGTGTTTAGTTCCCAGCCCAGCAGTAGTATCACATCCCAGCTGAGGTCTTTACGTTCTACCCCGTAACAAACATTGGTAATTCTTACTCTGGTTGTAGTATGCAGTCTATTGGTGTGACTAACATCAGCAATGTGCAGATGCTATGTTTAGCTGCAGTACTCTACCCTCAGCCTCAGGCAAAACCAGTTTATCCATTTGGAACAGAGTACACCTGTTGTTAGTTAATCCCCAGTTGACAAATTACAAAAGGGAGAATAACAGATATGTAGTTATTTAAAATAATGTGTTTTTGGCATGAGTTACCTCATAAAACCCTGGAACCTAAATGGATTAGAAGTTTACAACACGAGTTTCACCAGGATGTTGGCTTGCTACTAGTGCTGACTTCCAAAATAAACTTACAGATCCCAAGGCATATTCAGATTTCAGTAACATGAACATCCTAACAGCACTTACACTCTTGAGAAGAAAATCCAAGGCTGTGTATGAGCAATATAAAGGCTGTTCCATTTGCTTACCACTAATATCTATCTTGTTACATTATAAAGCACTTTGAGAAACCCTTGAGCGTAAAGATTATGCAAGTTTATTTTGTTCCATCATGCATAGCTTGCTTGCCCTCTAGTGGACACAGCATATGAATTAAAGTAAGCATATCTACTTTCAGCAAGAAATGAGCAGTCACAAAACATGTGGGTATAACAGTTTGGAATTAAGTATTTCAATTAGCAGCAGAAAAAGATTAGGACTGCTAACAGTACTGCCTATGAGATTCCCTTGAATGCTAAGTTTTGTCTAAATCCTAGTCAATCTCAAAATAAAACTTTTTAAAAATGCATTCTTCTATACCATACATTCTTTCCAGTCTCAAAAAATAAACCACAACTAAGAAATCAGATTATAATTCATGTTATAACATTGCCAAATTAATTTGAAACATGACACAATTGAGACACAAAATACAAACATCCAAAGCATTCATCTCCAAGACAAAACCATTATCCTGTTTTTAGTCTGAAGAAAAAAAAAAGAGTTCATAAAAAGCATTTTGCACCTCCATGATTTTCCCCAGCCATAAAGTACAGTGAATTTATTACATGTTTAAATTAAGCATTTGATTAAGTGTCTTCCTTGATCAGAGAGCTCATTGTCTTATTGAATCGATCTGTGGGTCTGAGCTACAGCTCATTTGCTTTGAAACCAGCTCAGGACAATGAACAGCAGGGAACAAAATGATTTTGTGCTTGCTTGCATCAGTTTAAAAATTGAGTAAATCCATTTAACTAACCAGGGCTGAATCAGACCAAAAGGTTCAGTAAGTCTGCAAAAGTTTTATGTACTTCTTTCAAATGACATTTTGTGTGAGTTTTAATGTGGTTTTGTATTGTCAGCTTGAAGGGGATTAGAATATTTGAAAAATACCTTGTAACTGTTAACAGAGAACAAAAAAAAAAAATCAATCAGAAAAACAAGCTGGTAGAGTCACTTTAATTTTCTGTTCAGAAAATTTTATTGTGACTCTAAATGTTGTTTGGTATCACTAAATAACACGCTGTGTACATATTTTTTTTCTTAATCAAGTTAAATGTCTGTGAATGACCGACGGGAATGAAATAGGCCACAGCTGGCTATATCATGCATATGCGATTGCTGCTTAGCCACAAATTATGTAATTAGTTACAATCATATTAAGCTATTTAAAACACACATTAAAGATCTAACGATGAGCTGACATTAATGGGTCATTACAGCATACTTAAATCATTTCCAAAGAACATTTGAATGTGCTGCTGACACACAAATAGGACACTTACAGAAAACAATCATACATAAAAAATATTGCCGATTTTAAATAAATACATATATTCACTCAGAGGAATATTTCTGAGTATGTACTTTTTCAAAAGAAAAATCAATGCCACCATTTTCCCATCACAATTTCCATTCTATAAAGCTGACAATGCTTGGGGAAAGTTTTGTTGTCACTATGCATGTTCCAAGGAGAACTGGCCTTCTGTATGGAATAAATATAAGCACTTCTTTTGAGCTAGTCCCTCAACAGCAGCTTTGCCAGCAAATCTACGCAATTCTGCCTTTGGCCAACACGGAACCAAGTGCTGGATTCGGAGCCAGCGCATGCACTTCACAGAAATCCATGCGGGAACGTCCAGGTGCAGAGGGCCCGGGCTCCAGGCAGTCCCTGGGCACGGCTGCTCCTGTCAGCGAAGTACCTGCGGAGGGCCAGGAGCGGCTTAACCAGAGCAAGGACTAGAACAGGAGGCCCCGAAGTCCGCGGCATCGTTTTTAACTGCCAGTATCAAGGGGGTCTGTTGGAGGTTATGCATAATTACATGCCTACAAATATTTCTGTTTGACATCAGGGAAGTGTAAGGTGAGGCAGAACGACGGGTAGCGAGGAAGGAGTTGTTGTTTTCTCAACAGGCAATGTGTCACAGTCTAACACCAAAGCCCTAGTTGCCACATGGGGGATGGCTGTTAAGGACAGGCAACTCGGCTGGACGGGTAACATACCTCTGGGGACAGCCCCGCAGAAAACGTAACAAATATCATCTCCTCTAACACTGTAGAGGATTTTCTTTACTTGCCAAGTTAAAGGTTGTTTCAAATATAACTGTTTCAGTTGTGTTCCTAAACTTTTGCTTCCTGGAGACTTTCAAAATTCGACTGGAGGAAGCCCTGGGCAACCTGATGCTGACATTAACCCTACTCTGATGGGAGGCCGGACCAGGTACGCTACTAACCTGCCAGGTTCCCTCTAACCCCAATAATTCTTGAGATGCAGTTAGTCCTTGGGATGCAGTACACAGATGGAGTCAACAGACATAATTATGCCACAGGATGGGTTCGCCACCAAAGTAAGAATATTTCCTTCTTCATCCTTTCTGGCGAAGGAAACACTATCTGTTAAAAGTAAGCGTCAAAAAAAGTACTCGGATTAATTTTTATTCCAGTTAGTTCAGAGGGCATATATGATTAGTGATCACCACTAGACTCCTGCTCTGAACTCCTCCCCAGAGCAAAATTAGCAAGTGCTCTATTTGGAGTCTCTAAGAAACAATTCCAAAATGCGCAACCCTGAGTACTCCAGCACTGCTGCACCCAAAATTCAGTGCTATTGATGAATGTGACAAAACAGAAATGTCTAAATAAAAATAATCTCATATCGGTATGTTTATGCTTACAGTAGTGCGTAGGCAAGAGAGCATAAAGATGTATTCATTAAGGTCTCAGTTCTGCAAGCTAATATTTGGATCTGATCAGACAAAACACTTTGGTGTGTTACTAGAGGACTACTGCGCACACATTTAAATGTAAGAGCATTCTTTGGTAACTTGCAAAAATGAGATCTCACTCAACCATTCTAAATTCATGTTGTTTGCACACACTGGGATTAATTCCAGCTAAGTCAGTAATGTAACACTAATCTGAATACAATGTAAAATCAAAAATCCCCCATTAAGAGAACAAAATATTTGCATTTGTATTACAAGCTCAAGCAGACTTTTTTCTGAATGAATTTGAAAATGTATGATTTATAGCAAAGGTCTGGATACTTATAAATTAAGAACTGGATTTGCCTGTCAAGTTTCAAGTTTTTCAGTCAAACAGTAAAACACACCACTACACTAGAACAGAGCAATACTGCTAATTATTATGATTGATAGATAAAATACTTCTAATACCACAACAGAAAGAAAATACAGAAAATGCTTCCAAATGCTGTATACACTTTTAATATTCTCAAGATTTGGGAAAAACAATACAACACTATGGTGAGAATGGAAAACATGAATAAAGGTATAAAAATTATTTTCCACGCTATTGTTTTTATACTAAGCAACAAATTTCAAAAATAAAACAGGTTGTTGTTTTTTTCCTCAATAAACATACAACTTAATCTCATAATGGTTCTGTAAGTTATTTCTTCTAATGCTCATTTCATAAATTTGAAGAAAGCATTGTTAATTCTTTTACTTTAAAAGAAAGGTCAGTCCTGCATTTTCCATTTGCTAACATTTTTTCCTGTTAATTGTCTCAACTATTTATGGTCACTTTTATTTTAATCTGTACATAAATGAATTAATAGAAGCAAACATTACCCCAAATTAAATGTTCTTCCTTGCTAGCTTCATTTCCCACTTAGATATTCTTTAAAAACTGCTTTTTCTTGTTTTCTTTTTTCTCCACTACTTCCCAATTATATTATTAATATCATTTTTCCTTTTTTAATAGTCTACAGCACTAAAAACTTACAAAAGATTATGTAAAAACTCTAAAAATAGAATATACATGAAGATCGCAGAAACTAACAGCAAAGGTCAAGAAGAACACAATATGAAGTTCAGTAGACCTTTAAAATATTTACCTCTGCTTACAAAGTAAAAACACCTTTAGAAATGTATATTTTGAAATGCTGAGCATCCCCACGATATGTTAAGTATCATAACATTTTTAAACAATTTGGCCTACATTAATTATCCATATTGTTTCTTTCTGATATGCATATTTCATTAACACTTACACTGCCGTTTACTATGACTGAATTTAGGGCACCAACAAACACACCGAATCCCCAGTGAGCTCCCAGAGCTCCATAACGTTCAGAGGAAATAACAGACCCCCTGCTACACAATATACTCCCAGCTCCTTGAGCAGGAGTCAGGAAAGGAAAAGTCCTTTCTACATCTTCCTTTGGGTACCTGCTCCCTCAGATCTGAGTGCCAGCCTGGTAGGGAGGAACAGCCTCTTCACGCGTTAGCATACAGCAACACAAAAGCAGTAGTACCCAGGCACAGTCTGCTTCCAGAGTCGTAAAAAACTCTTCAGACAAAAGATTTGGGAATAAACCGTGCGATCCTTCACCCCATGCTCAGGCAAGCAGCCACATCGCTTTCGAGAGGACTGTTTGTATGAGCAAAGACTGCTTAGTGGGAACATAAATTAGAGGCTTGCGCCCAAAATAATTCACTAGATCTATAGGATAACATTATAAACTGGATTATTAGAGAAAGGCAATTAATACCATAAATAGCAGAAGTCTGCAAAGACTTCACCCGGGAGTATGAAGTCTCACAAAACTCCCTCACTGCCCAGCATTTTAGCTGTCTTCAAGATAATGCTCTAAGTGCCCACTTTTCCCCCAAAAGGTAAATTGTAGTTCTAAAGGTATAAACACCTCCACGTGCTTGAATGAAAACATTTTTACAGCTCTCGGAAGCTGATAGCAACCTCCTCCCACAGCAGAGTCCAACACCTAGGGTTCTGTTCCAAGTCCAGTTTTGGTTGCACGCCTGCCGTGGTTTTATTGCTGCCATAAAGTGGGGGAAACGGAGGGAGCGACAGCGACCCAGCGAAGGATGCCCAGCCTGTAAGGATGTTGATTACGCCTCACGCACTCAACGCCTAGCACTGCCTCCGAGTTTTAAATACCCAAGATTATGAAATTCCCATAAAGTCCTTCAAGATAGTGCTGGTATTACATTATCGGAAAGATATTCCAACATGCATACTTTAAATTAATCTCACAATCTCTGGATAATTTACGGTCCACAAAAATTTATAGCTTGCTTCAACTTCCTCACCCTCTCCCCCCCCACGAAGGCCTCGTGAGTCATTTCACAGAGGAACGATGACTAGAGGCACTGTTTTATTGAGGTGTATTTAAAAGAAATAGAAAACTTAAGCGTGTAGGGCGAATCTCGGGTGGTGCACCCGACCAGGATTCAGGAGAAAGACGTGTTTGTGTTTGTCTTTGTCTGAGAGGCCCTGAGGAAACCCCCCCGCCCCCCTCCTGCGGGGCTCCGGGGGCAGGACCATCCCCTGCCTCACCAGCACCGCTAGGGCCACGCTAATTAATTCTGACAAGACTAATTAATTAATTCTTACAGAACCCTCGCTTAATTGCTGGGAGGAAGAGTTTACCTCCGAGTTCGCTGGGCGCCAACAGCAGAGCTACCTCCTGACAAGGCCTCCGCAGGGCGCGGGCTGCGCTTCGGCACCGGCAGCTCCGCGGGGCCGCGACCACCAGAGCCCCGCGGCCGCGGAGGAGAAGCCCGGCAGCGGCTCCCGCAGGGGCAGGCGGCGGGGGGGGGGGGGGGGGGGGGGGGGGGGGG
>NW_009646541.1:2604054-2615792 GCF_000708025.1 Charadrius vociferus
CCCAGGCCCGCGGGGTACCCCCGGCGCTGCCCCGAAGCGCCGCGGGATGGGGGTACGCCGGGTCCTGCCGGTAGACCCCAACTCTCCAAAACGCCTCGCTGCTTGTAGAATTAAAAATATTTTGCATATGGGCACTAGACTCTGGTTTTTAACTCTTTCTCTCTCTAAACTCGACCCTTCCGAAGCACACCGATTCTAATTAGGCAAAATTCCCCTCAAAATCATACTTTTGGTTGAGTAGCAATGGCAGTCTTGGATCCGTAATCTTCACTCTACACAGCGTGTTGTCCTGGAGAAAGCACTTAAATTTGCAAAATGCATTTAATCATGCAAATGAACACAGCTGCAATGCATTTGCAGCTTTGAGCCCAAAGGGAAGTTTTCCGGGGGATTGTTCTATTTTACTATTTACTAAATCTTACTGGCTTACTATCAAATGTTTTCATATTTCTGAAGATGATGTTGTTTTCATTTAAAGGTCACTCAAAACATTTATTGGGCTATTTTGCTGTTAGTTTTGTTGTTCTCCAACACACTTAAGCCAACTTTACTCCTGAGTAGTCCAGTTATATTGGTGTCATGTTGTGTTTGCTGTCTTTAGACTTACTTATCAAGTACATGCAAAACTACTCAAAAAAAAAAAGAGATGATTTGGCTATAAATTTTGTCCTCTAGAATTGGTGCAGGTCATCTTAAACGGTCTGGTGCTTTTTGATATCAGTTCCGTTCATGGCAAGGTCATAAGCAAACATAAATTCCTTTTTCTCAGAAGAGCAGCCTGTAAATACAGGCTCGCAGAAGAGAAACCTGGGAAGCTGACTGTTCGGGGCTGTGCCAACAAAGGAATGTCCTACCCTGTCCATTGACTTCCAGAATGTAGCTAAAACAGTTCTACCAAGGAGAGGGAAGAAAATCCCTCGTGTGATTTAATGGATATAATATAAAATAGGCTTTAAAGGAATGAAAGACCTCTAAATAAACAACACCTTCTTTGTTATTCAGTACTTATTTACTGGAAAAGTTTACCATTCTGTTTTTTAAACTAATTCAAAGGGATACTTAAGACTGAAACAACCAGTAAAACACAGTAATATGAAATTAATGTTGACAGTGTGATGAAATGTCTTCTGTGTGGGTATTTTAGGAGGTCCGGACTGTTGCATCACATAGCTATACTCACAGGCCTGGAAACCCTCCTGCCCTGCCCTCATTAAAAATTGAAACTTTATCCAGATAAGGTATAAAGGCTGCTTCAGATAGAGAATGGATTCTGGTTATTTAGTTATTTCTATATCAAAGTTAAAAATCTTGAAAATAGACCTTTACTTCTTGAGGGCAGAGAGCACTAGCCTGCATGTTCAGCATTTGCTGTGGCTGTAATCACAGCTCCCTCATCTAAACCAAATGAACACCCCTTTGTGCTGTGCTTCCGTCTGCACGGTGAGCGTGCTCTCCTTTGTTTTATAATGCTCTTGTAACTTCTACTCTTGCTGTGTGCCATCCTAGCAATACAGCACTTAAACCACCATGCTGGTATTGATAAAATCAGGAGCAGTGTTTGGGTTTCCCCGACCAGTAAGAAGAAAGGCTTGGTCTGGGGAAACCAATTCAGTGTGGTGTAGTGATGGCATCTGTGTGCTGCAGGACCAAACACGGGCTTTTGACTTCTAAAAGAAAAAAAAAAAGTCAACTTTTGTGTGACCTTGAAAAATAATGGAAAATGAAATTGAATGCCTTGCTAGTCTGTTTTCCTTTTTTTTTTTTAACTGTGCTAATCCAATGGATTTATTAAATACATAGTAACCTGTGTTATACAAAGCTTCAAAATATACTTACAGAAGTCATCAGGTGGCTAAGTAATGCCCTTGTATTTTTATCTTATTCATCCTTTTTGCTGGCAACAACATCGGAAAGTGAATACCTCAACATTTTTTTTTTTTTAGGTAACCTGACTAAATAAACAACATAATCCACAAATACGTGCATGTGTGCACACAAAAATCAAGGCTGACGTTCAGGTATTACTCTTTATGTAATACCTGAAGAATCACTTTAATGCATGATAGGAATGGCACGTGCAAAATGAAGCCTAAGGGTGTGGGAGGCTGTGACTAAAGAGGGCCACAGCCTCCCTTTTGCCAAGGGCTGCCGAGAGGGTCACCGGTATGACACT
This sequence comes from Charadrius vociferus, assembly GCF_000708025.1. Taxonomy (NCBI): domain Eukaryota; kingdom Metazoa; phylum Chordata; class Aves; order Charadriiformes; family Charadriidae; genus Charadrius; species Charadrius vociferus. Next base: position 2,606,228 of record NW_009646541.1, read on the forward strand.
GCCCTGCCCTTGCGGCTCGCCGCAGGGATGTGGCACGCTGTGAGGGGATGCTGTGTGACACCCTGCACACAGGCGGATTGCGTCCATCGGTAACCCCTGGAAAGCTGCGACGTGTTGGTGTGTCACCACAGCTCGTACTGTTTCGTTTTATCTGCTGTGTATGGGAGAAGCTGTCTGGCATCCAGCGACAACAGACCCGATGCAGGGGAAAGGGGAGGAAACAAGAAAGTACCGAGTCACAGACCTGTCCTTCTGTCTGTGTGGTCTGAGGGCTGGGCAGGCAGCTCGCCTATTGCTCCTGTGGTTTGAGGTTTCCGGACCTCTTGATAATAGCGTAATAGCTGTAATTCATTGCTGTTCGTAATCTTGGATATTAAAGAGATATTTCTTTGTATTCAGAAATTTAGATAATCAACCAAAGTGTAATTTAAAAAAAACCCACAACTTTGTTCAATGGAGTGCTGTGTTTTCCTGAGGAGCTTGTGTTCTCTACACGGGCACGCAGAATTACTTTGGTAGGTGATACTGTTTTATTATGGAAACATATCTGATAAATTCAGTTTAAAGCCCTAAATTCTATGTTTCTGTATTTTAAAAAGACTTGACGTTAGATTTAACTACCAATTTACTAAAATTAAAATTCACCAAGGTCCTAGCACATGCCGCAGTAAGGCGGCTGTTCTGCATCACTGAAATATAAATGTAATTTGGTGGAAGAGGAGCCTTTGGGAGTTTGTGTGTGTGTAAAGTCCAGTTCTGTCTTAGTGCAAACTATCTATTTTGACCTTACTTAGAGTTATCCCTACTTAGAGTCTATCCTGGGTCATGTGTTCATAACCTGAAAAAGTTTGTATTTGAAACACACTGATGCATGATGTATTAATGTTTCTCTTGAACAAGAAATGTTCCATCAAGCTGACTAATAATTAGTCATAAGAATTAGTCTTTTGAATAAACACTGGCATCCTGATTTATCTATTCCCATTCTGTTAAACCTGTTTTAAAACAATATTAAGCTCACTTACAACTGAGAGAGCTTAACATGAGATGCATTGAGGGCTTAATCGCGCCCTTCTGAAAACTGTGTTGCGGATTTCGAAAGCTAAAGGAGGAGACGAAATGCAATAATGTACAAAATGCTTTAAGTACAGCACAGTATGATTTACTTTCTATACAGCTTTTTGAATCTTCTCAAGTGGGTTCTCAGACATAGTGTAGCAACACTGAAGGCTTTTTCCAAACGCTTAATTTTACTGTTTTCCAAATTGAGGAATAACAATCTAAATTATTAGTAGCTATACAAAGGTTAGCTATGAATAGCTGTAGTGATAGTAATATGCGTAATGTTAGGTATCAGGATCTACTTTTCTGTGCTAGTTTAATAACTTCAGATTTCCGCCCAAATACATTGTTATCCACTCTTGCGAAAGTGCCTGCAGGATGTAAACTTGAAACTACGGGGAGTCTATGCATTGTTTAGTTGTATTCATACCTGCTGAGCTATTGTTCTGTGAGGTGTGTCTTTAAGTAAAAAGCAAAGCATTTACAGGAAGGCACTTTTACAATGGCTGTCATTTGTTTTGAAGATTAACGTTGTTTATGTGACTGTCAGGAACTGGGGAAGATATAATACCTGTACACAACAAGGCTTGTTCCTCTTCAGTCAGCTCCTTGCTACCAGGCTGGTTAACCCACGTTGGTTCCATGTGGTGCAAGGCACATAGGAGCTTTCATACTGGATCATAGATGGATTTAATGACTTCAGTGACCAGAGTAGGTTTTTTGATGCTTTTTCTTGGAAGGTCACTTCTGCCACCTCTAAATTTCTCTGCATAAAAAGATGTTTCCAGTTGCCTATTTTGAAAGTGCTTCCCTTTATTTCCATTCATCCTAAATAATAGAAAGCTGTAGGATCTGATCATGTGCCTCCTCTTCTAGTTAATTATTCTGTTCGTGAGGTAGTGTGTCACTAGATATAGGACACTAGATTGACGATTAGGAGGCCTAGTTTGTGTACAGGCAGATGATGTGTTGTCAACTACTTTGCCTCTCCCAGCTTTTTTCTTGCTTTGTGATGTCTATTTGTATTAAGACAAAAGTTTTATTCCCGTGTCTTTGTACAGATAAAATGTTGTGATATTTTCTGAGACTTTTGACAACTTTTAATTAGTGGTTCTCTTGATCAAAGTGCCTTTTTTTTTTTTTCCTCTGCTTTCTTAGAAGTTTTGAGATCTGGCCTTAATGTATGGCTTGTGAGCACTGGTGTTCAGTCCCACTCATTTTCATGACCTTTTCCTTAGAGTGCAAGTAAGAGATGCTATAAAACTCTGAAGACGTCATCTGAAAATAATTAGCTATACAAATTGATTTCTGAGTGGCGTTTTTCCCCCTATAGCTTCTGAAGCTGAACAAAATATTAGTCATTTTAACTGATCTGAAATGTCTTGGCAATATCAAATTTATACCTGATGCTGAAGAGAGAGTTGCCAGTAACAGTCTCCCTTTTTGCAAAAGTGCATGAGCTATTTCTTCCTGGACAGTACTTCTAAGGCAGCACCAGCGGTTAACTATAAAACAAGCACTAGACACATGGCCAGGCTTTTGTTTGCTTTCAGAATCTAGTCTTCGGTAGAAAGAAAGAAATACATATTATGCTCCTTTTTAATGTTGAAGAGAGGAAAATCATCTGAGAATTATTTGATTGGATCATCGGGGGGAGGGGGGGACTGAGTCTTTCTATCAAACGCAAACCCTTAGTAGGAAAGTAGATGAGCCTTGCACAGCGCTGTGAGGATCAGCTAACCATACCCTGTGTTAAACCAAGTAGATTCCAAAGGGGAATTTCCATTGCAAAGGTGTTTGCTGCTTCTCGGGCGTTCATGTTAGAGACGGGTGCAGATGCTTCTGCTAACAATCAACCACCGTGGCAGCGCGAACAGTGGAAAAACTTCCAGAGGGTGCTTGATCTAATGGAGAAAAGATCCATTCGTTGTATGCCTTCCAGCTGCTGAAGGCACTGAGCTATAAATTGTTTCTTCATCTTTCCCAGCAGTTTTATATATACGTTGAGCAGCTGTGATGTACTGGAGCTCTTGCGCAGAGTTCTCTGTTTCAGTGGTCCTGATGTGTTTGCACAGCATGGTCCGTGCCTGCTATACATGAATACTCGATATGTATCAAGTCAGCTAGTGAAAATAGAGAGATATGGGGTCTGACTTCAGAGAGGGGAGAGGTTGAGGGCATTTTTGCTGGGTTTTGTTCCCTTCCTCCTAAATGAAAATAACTAATGACACAGGTGCAATCACTGTTTTCTGTTTGAAATCTGAATTAGAAGATGTCAAGAGAACTGGAATCTTAACTCCTGAACCCTTAAGAGGATCACTTGAAAAATCAGTATTTCAGGACCAATAATTATCAAGTTATCATTAGAATTTTTTAGTAGGTGGCAGTAAGGGTTTTATTCTGTAAGTTCTTGATGCAAGGAGCAGGGTAAACAGGGACAGGATCTGTCTTTCAAGAAAATTATTTTCAGTATAGGGTGGCAATTCAAGGTGACATTGGGATTCTCGCCTGCCATGCATACACACAATTTCTACATGAGGTACATCTTTCTTCTCCCCCATATCCTTGTAATACAGCACTCTGTATCCTAACACAATCCTCCGATTCACCCATTTTTTTCATATGATTCACTGACTCCTCATATGCCAACAGACATGATCTTTAGTACACTCCTGGGAAGAATTGGCAAAAAGTTGGAATAGGAAGAGACGACTTACCACTTGGAACAAAAGCCTCACAGTCACACTGCCTCAGCTGCAGGGAGGGCAACAGAGGCACAGCAGCAACATTTAGAGTAGTAAATTAAAGGGTTGGGGCAGGAGGAGGGATGTTTCCCAGACGCTGGAGCTTGAAAATCCATACTGTTCAGTTGTTAGAGTAGCCGTTGGCATTGTTGGCCCAACCTGAAACACAGTTTCCCAAATGATTTCTGGACGGGGTTTGTGAGTTAACGCAAATCAAGGGCCTGGGGACAGTAGGTAATTTGCTTGCCGTGATAGTGTTTGGGTGGGTAAGAATCGAATGGTATAGAGCAGAAAACAATCCCAGTTGCATTTAATTTGTACAAATAAAGGCAGTGGGGGCTAGGTATTGTTCTGTGTCTGCTTTTAATATCATATATACTATACCAGTGTCAGAACCTAATAGTTTTATGTTTTCTTTATGCCTTGTACTTAGTATGACTGTTGAAGTATTATTGGTGAAATCTGGAGTTAATTCTTTTCTTCACTTTTTAAATTGATCGGAGTTCAGATATAGCACTATATTTGAAGAATAATAATAAAGTTCTGTCTGAATGGGCCTTTCCTGAAAATAAGACAAATGTGATAGCAATCCTGTTCTTTCTGGGTCCGTGTATGTACTAAATATAAATATTTTCATTCTGTTAGTAGTATAGCAGACAAAAGCTTGATACTATTTCAGTTGTCTTGTGTTTCTTGTAAACAGAAAGTGTCTGTTTTGAATTCCTTGAACTTGAAAGTTCTGCTGTGTGAACAGTATCTAGAAAGATGTGGGTTGTGTCATAAAAATATTGTCATAAAAATAGTAAGAATAACAGAATGGTGTCTTCAGTTATCTCATAATCTTCCTTTCATGACAATAAAATTTTACAGAGTAATGACACCGTGATAGTTTTGTTAGGAAGATCCTGGGAAAAGGTGGTCTAGAATCTGCAGAAACTTTTAAGGTTCTCCTCTGTGGAAATACAGGGCTTGTATTAAATTCATTTTTAAAAGCAAGCAGTCATTACCACATTGTTCCTGAGACTTAGCAGCTGGTGTTATATGAAAATGTATTTTGTATGGAAGAGAAAAGAAAGGATTAAACATTGTGGTTACTTCACTATTAAATGACCAGGCATATACACCGAATTCTAGAATACTTGTTCAGAGGTAGTTATTTACATACACACAAAGGGGTTTTTGTTAAACAAACATGCTGTCTTGAATTCAGATAGCGATTCTACCTGAAGAAACCAAGAAACCAGCAAGTAAGTGAGGCTCAGCGGGCTCTCTTTCAAACTTATTTAGCATTGCTCAAAAGTTAATTGCAACATCCAATATTTTGGAATACCACTATTTACCCTACATGTGTTGGAGACATCTTAAAGGGCATGATGCTGAGGAGTGAATAACTACTGCATTTATAGCAGTATGTCAGCTTTTTTTTTTTTTCCAGTGCTCATAACAAGATAGAATTTAATTTTGGAATATTGATTGGGGGGGGGGGTATTGTCTTTGACCAGAAAGAGGGAAGCTGAAGCTTTCCTATGAGTAGGGGTGATTTTTCCTTTTTGGAGTGGGCAAAAGCTTTTTTCCTCTTTTCTTCACTCCCGACTTCGGGAAAATTCAAATTTGCATTCATACTTCATGGCTTAACTTATTTTTTACTTTTTGGAAAGACTTGAAACTTTTCTTTTTAATGTTGTAGCTATTTTCTTGCACTATGAAACTGCCAGTCACGATTTCTACCACTTCATCAGTTTACAGAATTTGCGAGGTATCAGAATAGTCATGCTTGGAGCAGCTGGATTTCAGATTCTGGTTGTTTCAGCCAATAGTTGTATTTAACAGCCAAAACAGCTGCAGTGGATTGTTTTTTTTCTCCTCCTATTTAAATAAGGTCATTCTCCTTTTCTTTCTGAAAGAACTACAGCTTTGCACAACAAAATGCAGCATTTTCAAACTTACAGACCAAAACCAAAAACCCAACTAATTTCCCTAAATGCTATCTGTAACTTAAGGGATTACTAAGCACTTTATTAATATATCTGGTGGTTTCTTTTCTTTTTTTTACCTTTTCCCAGCATTCTTTTTTTCAGCGCAGGGCAGAGGTGAAGAATGCAAACCTTGAACCATTGTCAGAAAGTTCATGCTATTGTCTGACTTTATAAAACAATTAGTGGATAAAGGTTTTTCTCCCATTCCTATTTCACCATCACCTACCATAAAAGGATCTGTGCAAACTTTGATCCCATGCTTGACATCCACATTATAAACAGCCAGATTCCTTTTTATACCTATTGAAAGTTTACCTTTTTTCCCTGTTTGTTGATCTTAAATGCTTTTCCATCCATCCACAGACTTTCCAGTTGTATGCTGTACATACGAAACATAAAACTAGACCTAAGTGACACCGAGATACATACTTCCATCCACTTTTGAATTGCCTTGGTTATAACACAAATTTTGTTTTCTGTTCACCAGAATGTTATGGAACAGTTCAATCCAGGACTGAGGAATTTAATAAATCTGGGGAAGAATTATGAAAAAGCTGTTAATGGTAAGTCTTCTAGGTGCTAACTTTAGAAAGAATGTTTAATTTTCATTTGAACATACATATTGGATATGAGGGTTGTGTACAAGCTTAACTTCTGAGTTAAGCTTTGGATCTGTTTAAGGAAACAAACAAACAAAAAAAGCGCAAACACCCAAACGTATGTACCTTCTCCCCTTTTGTGTGTTTTTGGGGGTTTTGTTTGTTTGGTTTTTACTGTCCTGTGGAACTTGCACCCCAAACACTTAGGCACAGAGCTACTGCAAAATAAACTGAACATAAAGTGTAAATAACCTGCATTAGTATAATAATATAAATTAAAAAAAAAACCAATTATGTAAAGTAATGTTGGGGTTCCCCTCCCCCCCCGCAAGTATCTTCCAAAGATATTTCACATTCTTAGATCTGTTCCCTGCTCACCTATACCCATCACTACCTAAGTAACTCTGTGAACAGAACAACTTAAATGAGTAAGAGTTGCAGGAGTGGATTAATTTTTTTTTTCTTATCTATAGTAAACCTGATGATATCTTTTTAATGGAGTCAAAATCAGAATGAATAAATTTGAATCTAAGGACTCAGTCTCTCAGTCTTTTTATTATGTGGTTGCTTACTTCCATTATTGATTTCACAGAAACTACCTACAAATGGGTTTCCAAGACTGGGCTCTACATTCCCAAAGCGTATATTGTAGGACCTGTTACAGCTTGCTCCGTTTCACCTATGAAGACCTGTTGAGCTGCTTGATACCATATTAAAGCAATGTAAAATCACTTTTAATTTTGCCTCATTCAAGTCTGTGGCATATCTTTCCCCTACTTGTAATCTAGTACTCTGAGAAATGCGATACTGCAGAAGTAGTGCATAGCCAAATAGACACTGAAATCTCTCTTCATGCAAATTTCAGACCAGGCTTGAGAAAAAGATAAAACCAAAGCCTGCTGGAGATGAAAATAGGGGAATGTTGACTTGTTTGCAGCAGTGATGCCTAACCTGATGGATCAACGTTGTGGCTACCTAATACCTGACCATAGGTATTACAGGTAGTACTAGAAGTAACAACTACTGTTTTCATGTTTGGCTGAAAGATTTTTGAACCAGTTTCTGAGGGTTCTGCTTTCCACCTACTTTACTGTTGATACGTTACATTGTGCCTCTTCTCCTTTAATTCAATTTGTCATCAGTAACTCACAATATAACTGTGCACAGCAGCACTGGAGAGGCTGATAGGTATGGTGTTCTAGCAAGTTTGCCTTTTAAGACTGGCTGATAAAGCGTATCTAGCATGAATGCTTAATTCCAAATGAATAAATGTTTACAATGTTGCAACAACTGTCGAGAAATGACATTAAAGTCATCTTTGGTCTCTCATAAATTGCTAATCTTTCTCTGTAAGTTCAGAGTGATATAAATAGGTCTGTAACAAGGAGTAAATACTCTGTTGCTAAACAAATCTTTTGCAGCTTTCCAAACAAGTCAGAGTAGGCTGACAAAGAACATAAAACTTTTAAGAACTTCTGATAGGTTTATAATGTATTTTTATACATTTTGAGGCCCGAACTCCTTTTCTGCAGAACTAGCTGACTAGCCACGGTACTGGTGAAGAGACTATACAAGTGGAGATCTTGATTAAGCTTGGTTAGCACAGGAGAAATTACAGATTTTCTTCCTTTTTTAGAGCCTGTGTTAGGATAAAAGGTTGACTTGGGGCTATCTTGAGAAAACATTAGAGTTGGAATGGCAATAAATCTTTGCGTACGGGTGGTGTGCTGCCTCATCAGTAGCACCATAGAATACTTCTGTTCAGAAAGTTTGAATATAGAGAGCACCTGTGAGACACAGCTTAGGCAGAAATTGCTCGTCTAATGCAACAGAGCCTCAAAAAGAATCCTTGTTCCATTTGGAAGAGTTTCGGGCTTCTCAGTGAACATACTGTTAGGTAACCAAAGATGTCACCTTTGCTAGTAATAACTATAAAATACAGGCCTAAAATACGATCGTTGGCAATTCCTAATGATATTCCTCTCAGAAAAAAAGTATTCTAAAGTTAACAGTGAGAGTCTGCTTGCTTTTAGGTTAAAAATGTACTGCTACAAAGAAATATGAAGACTTACTTCAATAAGTATTTTTCACTGCCTTGTACAAGAAAAACTTCCCAGTTTGTCCCTGTTATTTCTTTTCGTTGTGTGCAGGTCCATTCTAGATACTGTGAAGGTGCAAGGCAACCATTGCGTGGTGTAGATATACTACATACATAATCTCTTTCTCACTACTGGCCTCCCTGCAGTTTGAATCTTGATGTTTCCGTGTTCATTCTAGCAAGACTGGCTTTGCTGTTTAAATCAGCTATAACCAGGAAATGATTAACTGAGAATAACTGAAACCTCAGTGATGTATATTAAGATTTTATTGGTTCCAGTAAAACTGGAATTGAACTATAAACAATAAAGGGGGGGGGGAAGGAAGATGAGCATCCAGGTATTAACTAGGGTCTGTCTTTTTGGTCAGGAATGTTAAACCTTCAGGTTTCTTCCTAAACTGTATTTGCACCTGTTGCCTGACGTTTTTATTGCTTCAAGTGCTTGGAATACAGATTTCTCTGCTATCCTGAGTTCAGTGACAAAAGTAGGCACTTTTCTGGAGTGTCAACACTGCAGAACTTGTATATATCAATGCTGATTTTCTGTATCTGTCCAAGAAACCAGAGATCTTCCAACATTTAAGCTCACTGAGTTGCTGAACAATGTAACTTATAATAATCTCAGGAACATTGATGGTACGTTGAAAATTGAGAAAAGAACGCCAAGTGGGTTATCTCCATAACGTTAATATCATCTGTCAGAGGCTTAATTTTTGAAGTTTTAGCAATTAAGGCCTAAAATTTCTGTGAAATGGAAAATTTGGTGTGTATATGTAGGATCCTCAGGTTTCAATGTATGGGTTTGAATTTCAACAAAATTTCATAGCATCATAGATTCATGAAAATGGAAAATACGTTGGGGTTTTCTAACACTTTTTTTTTTCCCCCCCCTCTCCCCTCCCCAAGCTATGGTAGTGGCTGGAAGAGCATATTATGATAGCCTTGCAAAGATTGGGGATATATCAGCTGATTCTCCAGTTTCTAAGGAATTAGGTAAGTGAAATCTCATTTTTTAAAATTACTTCAAAATATAAACTTTATTTTTGTTTTCCTGCTGGCAGTTCACAGAACTAATGTGAAGTAGGG
>NW_009646541.1:2615848-2651819 GCF_000708025.1 Charadrius vociferus
TTCCTTTAAGGTTAATTATTTCTTAAGACACATACAATGTTTTGACAAAATCACCTGTTGGTTTTGTTTTTTTTTTACTTTTGTGAATATATTTCTGCCTGTGCATTCAAAAGCACATATTTTTTAAGTTCACATAATTCTATAATAAATAAATATGGAAAAATGTGTAGCTAGAGTTTTAGTACAGAGATAAATGTTGGAATATTTCTGCAACAGAATATTGGTATGAGGAGTCCTAGTGTACGATAGCAATTCTAAACTAAGACAATTTTCTGGATGAGTTCCATTGTGAAGAGTTTAGTTCCACTTCACTATTTTTGATCGAGCATAGAACTAAAAGTTCTCAGATGCATTATATTTATTTTATAGTTGAGCTTTTGAAAGAGAAACTGTAGGGTCACGGATGTAGTAGACTTACATTAATGTAAAATTAATCCAAGTTCTGTACTTTCAAAAATTCAGAAATTATTTTCAGGAAAGATTATCACCAGCGCTTAGTTTTGTACTCCTTTGGCTAGCACTGAAATTATACTGCTCAGTCTACAAAAGTGAAGTTGTCATCGAAGTTTTTGTAATATTTCTGACAAGAATAACATCACTACAAAACAGAGAAGCAGGAGCTATACTGTAAAGAGGAAACACTTGTTTAAAGCCTTGGTTTGCTTTTTTGACAAAAATAACTTGATAAAGTGTCCTGTCTCTGAACTTGTCATTATGGGCCATGCAGGACTCTTTCAATGATGTAACGTGCATCTGCTCTTAGAGCTCACACAGTTAATTCAGCTGATTAAAAAGGATATTTTTAGTAAATGTGTGTTTAATGATTCTGCTGAAGCAGAATTGAGGAGAAGGACCTTTCCCGAATGGTGGCCACGGTTTTCTATGTGCCTGCATACATTTTATGATTTGTTTTGAAACCACTTCTGTGCGAGTGTTAACGTTCTGTGTTGAAAGTTGGGAGCGGCAGAACAGCAAACAGTACAAAGCAAACAGTCCCAGCCTAGCCGCTTTCTGTATTTGCTTTGCAGGTTGTTTACAGAAAGCTGGGTTGTTGGCTTCAAACTATAGAACAAAAGTATGAGAAAGTTAAAAGTGATAACCATGCAGAGCCTTAGAAAAATATCAACAAATGCATAATTAAAACTTTTGCAATCAAACAGTTGGTCAAATAGATGGAAGTAATCTATTTATTAAACTTTGTGTGACTGGGGGAGATTGTCTGCCTGTTTGAAAATATTATCATTGGGTAGCCTTGAGCTGAATTCTGAGAATAACTGTTTTTCCCTATTATTGGGGACAATACAGAATTGTGCTTGAAAATCTATTTTTTTTGTTTAACTATGAATTCTTCCCTGAAATTATAAACCTTTTTCTAGATATAGTGCATTGACAAAACATGGCCTTCTTCAGGGTTAGGGCTCTAACATTGCTGTCTGTTCATCTTCTGATTAAGCTGTTACTGCAGAAAGACCTTTTCTTAAGGAAAACAGCAACTCTGGATTTCTTCCAGCACACTCTCTGATAGAATACTTAATTTAGAGATAAGGAAAGTTCAGTGAACATTGGAAAAGGCAGGACAACGTGGTCAGGAGTCAGAGAGGTCGCATTTGCACTTTCTTGAGAAAGTCTTAATAGTTCTGAAGCTGGGCTACGATACTGAACTGTTTAGCAAAGAAATATGGTACACCCCAGGTGTCATTAAAAGTATCTTTGCTTAAAAAGCAAATAAAGAATTTACGGCACCTTTTAGTATTTTTACAATATTAAGATGCACGCTGAGCAGTATCGGATAGATCAAACTTTGCTGTGATTTGCTCGTTTATGGATCCTATTAATCCCAGTGGAGTTACCGTAGGCTCAGCCCACTGTGGAATTCTCTTCTCTGAGTTCCTTTAGACTTGCCAAAAAATATGTTATTGGCCACTAACAGCTCTATCGTGCATAATACTTCTGTTATCTTTGCCGAAAAGACGTCAGTAGTTGTCAGTTAAGTTTTGTGATATGCCTGTGAACTGCTTTTTCTGGAATGTGTTCTGTTGAGCATCAAGTGAGCTGACACACTAGCTTGTTTTATAAGCGCAACAGTCCAAAGGTGACTGGCAAAGAAGCAGAGAGGAGCAATTTCTATAATCTTATGTGTGCATGTCATCTGTATCCAAATCTGATGTTTGGAATATTTCTGTAACTTTTTACTTTTCCCATGTTTCAAATTGTATGATAAGGCCTCTTCCTGTATTAACTGAAATCAATAGCAACATTCCCACAGATGTCGGCAGGAGATCATTATATTTTTAATATTTAAGACATTATCCTGGCTCTTCACAATGAATTAGATAAACCAACAATGACCAAGTTCTAAAGTGTTTTGGAATGCTTTAGTATCTGAGCACAAATTGAGGTACTGTGGTCTGGATTTCCAGTGTTTAGGTCTTTGGACAACCGGAAAATGTAAAGGTTTTAATTTGAGTAATAAAAAATTGAAACATCCAAAGTAAATATTTAAGCTAATGCTTGAAACTTCTCTGTTTAAAACCAATCAAGTCCCTGTCTGTGTCGTGTGTCTCCCCCTCCATTGCTTACCAATTTAACCATAATCAGGACAACTGACTTACAGATAGCAAGATTTCATACAAGTCAGAAATCCACAGTGCTGTGTTTTACCTCACTGTGTTGTCTACAGCAGAAATGAATGGAAAGCGTATCTGCCAATTAATCGTCTTTGACTCATCTTAAATGTACGTGCCTTTACCATTAGCTTTGTGTTTCACCCATCAGCCACTAAGTAGCTTTTGGCTGTGAAAGGTGTTAGAACAAGATTCCCCCCCCTTTTCCCCTTTCTCCGTATTAAACTGTATTTCTCCGTATTAAGTTAGCGTATTAAGCTGTAACTTCTGCAGATACAGTTCATACTAAAAGCAGTTTTCTGAATGATGAAGAGGGGAACGAGGCAGGAACCAAGGCTTCAGGGCTTTCCTGTAGCAACTTCACCTTTAGTAGTGGCAGATGAAAAATAATGTATTATTCTAAATTCGGTTGTGTTGCATTAAACTTCTTACACTTAATTGCGAAAGGACTACAAGGCTCAGATGGCTAAAACACAATATTCTTTAGAATTTATGGAGAATCTTTACTGGAATATGGCACTGAGTCGTTTTACAGTTCAAACCCAAACCTGCTGGGTGACCTGGAGCATATTTACTGCCAAGTGTGACGTAAGGATTTGTATCAAAAACACAGTCTATCTTTCCTTCTCGTAAGGAGACGCAGAAGGTGGCCTTCCTGTAATGAGACAGTAAAATGGATGCCAACCCCCTGGCAAGGTAGAAACAGAAATGGGAAAGAAATAGGGAAGAAAAATTTTGACGTAGAGGGTGGAATGCATAGAGGGCAGAGAAGTGGGGCAAAAAATCAAGTTTAAAAAAAAAAAAAGCCAGAAAGTGCTTTCTTCTGTCAAATGAGATTGGGGCAGAAGAGGGAAATGAGAATGAAATTGAAATCTGGATATTCCAGCTGATTCAGGGCTTTTGTACTTAGTATCTGTATTTTTCAAGTCTGGTTGAAGTGCTCTGAATTATTTTAGTACAGAATAACTTAATATGAGTAAGTTGAGGAAGTAGAATAATATACTGCATTCATAATACAGCCCTTATGAATAAGGGATAAGTTGATTTAGGTCAACATTCTTTCTAGTTTTTTATTTCCCTAAATTTCTAAGCTTGTAGTCCCTCAGACTTGGCTATGAGCATTTAGAAACATAACCTGAATTTATGTAGTTCAAGTTATTCTGCAATATGGAATTTGCATATCTTTCCTAGGCAACTTTTGGAAATCCCACTAGGAAGAAAAGATAGGAAACAAGAAACTGCACGTTCAAAAATGTTAGCATGTCATACTATTCAAATTTCACCACACCACATCAGCACAATAAAATTTAGTTTCAGTAATGCACTAAAAATAATTTCATGTAGATACTATACCACTGAGAGCGCTGATATAGCGACTTTCGTGATGTGTTGCTAATGTTTTTTGTCTTGTCCAAAATATGGGTTTATGAGGCATTGTCCTATCAATTTTTAGTGCTTATTATTTTAATGAACTCTCTTTTCTAGTATCATAGGCTGTCTTTGTAGCCTTCATTTGCTCAAGGAATCAGGAAGCAATATCTTGCTCAGTCATTGAATATTACTTTTCGTATCTTCCCAACTATCCTCTTGTAGCTACAATAACTGGCAGGTGCTAAACTCATTTATTATATTGTGGGTGTAAAGTCCCAATTTGTCTGTTGGGTGGCAACAGTATCTATAGCAGTCACCCACAATTATATTATGGGTCTGTACCTAGAGCTTATTGCTCAAGAACTAGTAAGTGTAAACTACTCCTTGCTTGTCCAACTATAAGAAGTCAAATTGTAAGAAAAATATTACACTGTATGGTCTTGACCAATGGAACTAGTTCAGCATGTTAAAAGGAAAATGAGGGGAGACAAAAATCTCTTCCTTAATCTAATCAATACCGATAACTTATTCAAGGATTACTCTGTGTTATAGTCTTTTTTTCTGTAGTCTCATTCTTGTAAAACTTATTTGGAACGATTAACAATTTGATAATAATGTAAATTTAATATTAATGTAATTAGCAGTGTGAAGTTAAATCTATAGAGTCCTATCTGATTTCACCACCCCACCCCCCCCAGTGATAACCACTTCACTTTACATTTGCAACTAAGGGAAGCCCTGTGGACTTTTCTCTTTCTTGTCGTTTGGATGAGAGGCTTTCTATATCAGAAACTGAGCTTTAAGTGGCCAAGTCATAAAGAAAAATGTTTGGAACTGAATTGGAAAACTCTTATTTTGCTAAAAAGAACATATCTTCGTGCTGAAAAATTTCTACTTGGACTGTAATTTAAGTTAATAACATCTTTTTAAAACACAATCTTGCAAGTATTTGTCATTCAAAAGTGTCTATTTCCTTCCTGATTAATGAGCACTACTGCGCCTCCAGCGGGTGCGTTCCAGGGCTGCCGCTCTCTTGCAGCCTCTCTGGTCCAGCGCTTATGTGTCACTCTCCTTCTTGGGAACCCCAAGCAGAAAAAGAGAAAACTCCATCGTTTAGGATGAATGTAGCTAGTTGCCATTCAATTAAAAAGACAGTAAAAAGGGGGAGAGGGGGGCAGAGTTGTTGGCTTGCTTTAGCATATAAACTGACCCTTTCAGCTGGAATCCTATTTCACTGCCTTAGAAAGATGACACCTCGCGCCCTTCCCTTCACCCGCTCGGTTAGACTAAGGAACAGAGAGCTGTCATCTTGTCCCATCTTACTCGCTGCATGTGTCCTCTCTTCTACAGTGTACGCGTTCTGCTTTTGGAATAGCTTGTGTTGGGGAGAAAGGCAAGTGAAGTGTGCCAGCAGGTACAGAACGCCGTTAGCACCTCAGCCGGTGGGGACGGCTGGGACCCTAGCTTACAGGCTGCGGTTCCAGTACTTGGGGGATCAGGCCAGCTTTTCCTTTGAAGCATTCATAAAATGCTCTTCTACTACATCTATAATGAAATTGCATTGGAAGAAGCCACTCCGTTCGTTTCTTATAAAAGCAAAGTATGCGGAGAGCTGTCTTGAAAAGGAAATACAGTGTCGTTGTGTATTTTTTTTCAGCAGTGAGGTTTTGTGGCTTCTGATTTTACAGTGACACTCTGGGTCTGTGCTATATAATCCTCCAGTCTGCTATAAGAAAGATGGGAGGACGTGCGCCGGCCTTTCTAGATCTTTTTTTTTTTTTCTCTGGAAGCAGTACTGTGGTTTTTGATGTTTAGTGTTCTGCATGTAAACTTTTGCACTGATGCTGCAGAGTACTAGCAATAGGGGAAGAAAAGACGACAAATATGCATAAACATTTAGTGATATCTTTCCAGTTATTTTGTCAGATTAAATTCTAGATAATTGGTCATATTTGTCAGTCAATTTCAGTATTTTGTTCCACCCCCCCCAACCTGTAAACTGAAGCTGATTCTCCTGATTTTAGTCAGTGATAAGATAGAGGTATAACACTTGCAGTATGTAGCCCCGGATTTCTCGGGGTGGTTAACGTAACAGTTCGTAGGAGACACTGGCAGTACTGTTCCTTGTGATGCATCGTTCTAGCGTTACAGTTAGAGCGTTAATGACAGCAGTGCACGTGTCTTTGCGCCTGCCTCTGTAAGGACACCTACTCCTGTTGGATGGCTCCGGAGTTTAGCACAGAAGAGCCTTAATGATAGATGTGACCACACACCCTCAGGGGAAAAATAAGATGTTCAAAACACTTACAGTGAGTATGTACTTAATTGATATCTCTGTGTTATGCCTCAAAGGCCTGAGAGAACAGCAAAAATACCATGAAGGGCATCACTAAAGATTTTCTGACTATATTGGAACAGTTACATTTCACACGAGTCTCATCGGTAGTGAAGACTTCTTTCATCTCGCAGTGGAAACCCTGGAAGGGATGCCCTGAACTTCACCTGTGTGTGCACACAGTGTTTTCTCGATTGCGGCTAGTCTCTGTCTAGAAAAGAGTCATTCCAAAGTGAGAACTGGCATTCTGCGTGCATGGCAGGTGTGTGTTCCCCGGCAGCTCTCTGAACTTACCCAAACCTGGTCCGGTCGGTCCCGAGGTGCTGGGGCTAGAAGGGCCGGCAGAGGCCCATCTCTCAGCTGATGCTTAGCGATCATCGTCTGTCTTCACTGCCAGCCTCAGGTGTGACTGTTGGCAAAGAAATAAGCCTGAGAGCCTGTGTAGAAAAAATATACTTAGTTGTCGTCTTAGAGAAATAGATTGAAAATGGAACGTAAATCACAACATTCTGAAGAAAATGACATCACGTATGTGATTAGCTTGTAAGTCCTTTAACTGAAGGTCTGACTACATTTTGTATGTACACGGAGCTCTTAACTGATTATTTCTGAAGGAAAAAAAAAAATCCACTATCAGTTGTAGATGTCATTAACGTTCCTAAGGTGAGAGGGGGGTGGAGGGGAACCAGTTGTCTTGGACTTCCAAGAAAAAAGACTTTTATCAGAACTTTTGCCTCGCTTTGGGTGTGGATTTTTTTTTTTTTTTTTTGGACACTGCTGAGACTGGGGAACTCGATGGCAGTTCCAAAGTGCTGTAATAAAAAAAATGCAGTGATTCCTTGCATTTTATTGACTGTCATGTAACATTTATAATGATAGCTTAAATAGTTATCTTCTCTAGTACTGGAAACCCATAAAGAACTTCAGTTTTTGCTGTTTAGCATGATTTGTTTGTTCCTGTCCTGCTGAAAAATGGCGATTAGCTCTGCTGTATGATCTGCCCTAACTAACCTGCCTGGAAGCAGCTGGGCTTCATACGGGCAAGTTCAGGCTTGTGGCTGTATTGCAACTGACTTTCTTTGCACCTGACTTGGGTAAGGATTACAAGTCACTTGTTTAACACCATTGCAGCTCAAGTATGAAAAACTGTTGTATATACGGCTTTCAAGGCCCTACGAAAGATCAGTCTCTGACATACATACCTTAATATAGTGTGGAGTTGTATATTTGGGTAAAAAAATAAATGCCTACAGCAGCCTTCATATATATTAGTAATGGAGTAACAGGTGGAAAAACAAGCTTGCCATTTCTCATGCATTATTTATGTGGTGTATGCTTTTCCTTTTCTTTTTTTAACATTGAAATTTAGTTACTATGCTTACCAATCATCTGAAACAAGATGAATATTTCATGTTAATTAACATCTGTTCAATGATATAGTAGGTTTAAAAAATTCTAATCTCTGAAATTTTTTTTGAGTAAGAGATCAAAACAGCTTGGGAGAGAAAGGGGAATTAGACTAGCAGACTGAACTTTCCTAAACTGTAATAAAGGCACATTCCTCTTTAAAATATGCTGTAAGCTAATACTTTTGTTCTGTTTAAAATTGTAAGATAGGAGCATCATACCAAGAACAAACTCAGAGTAACTGGAAATTGTAATGGCTTTGATAACCTCTTATGTATTCACTCTTGTAAAGTCTTATGTGGGAATAGCTATCTCTTCATACTTAAATATCCCAACGTTTTGAAGAAAAATCAGGATTTTAATTCTGTCTTACGTATTGGGGAAAGTACTTCACTGTGCAGTTTTACACTATTTTCTTTCATACGATCATCAACAAAGTTCTACAACAAGGAAAAGATTACGACAAAATTTTGATCCTGAACTATGAAATAAAATGGTATGATAAATAAGAGGTGCTACGCTACTGCAGTACAAGTGAACTGTGCTCTATCCCTTCACTGTTTGTGTAATTATGAAACGGGAGAAGGATTGTTGAATAGCAGGATTCTCTGATTGTATTCCTCAGGCTGAGAGCAATGTGTAATCTAACGACAGGGGAAGTGTTAAAGAGTGGGTTGCCAAGTATGTGTTCTAGGAAACTTTATTCCAAATAATATGCAGCTAAGCTGCTGAGACTTAGTGGCCAGGCTTTTGTGTTTCCCTTTAGAGACAGATATTCATTTGGGGTAAAATACCAGCCACCATCTTATAACTGGTCCTGAATGCATTTTTCCAGCCAGTTCCACAGCATAGGAAGCCTGTGACTCCTTGAGAAGACGGTGGCCACAGTTGAGCTGTAGCCACCAGTGCAATTTATCCAGTTGGCTGTACGCTCCTGGTGGGGTCCAAGAAGCTCGCTAGGAGAGAGGATGACCAAGAGAAAATTTCCTCTGATGCTATTTGGCCCTGGTGCAGAGAGAACAGGCTGTCAGTGAGAGATAGATAGGTATTTGTATGTACAGCCTGTACAAATATGTACATACAAATGTATGTACAATATGTACGTATAAATATTTACATATCAAAATAAAACAAATATTTGGGGAAGCATAGAACTTAGAGTACAGTATTAGCTGTAAATGTGAAATGGTAAAATGTCCTTTTCTTCCAACAGAATAAAGTATGTTGTACCTAGAACATAGTCTCTGCTCATTAAACCAGCTGTGGACTCCTGTTAAAGTACGTTGGCTATGGTGTAGCTGGAAAGAAATTATTTGTCTTGGTGAAAACTGAGGGTATAGTAATTTTTTTAACTTGAAGTTTTGAGTTTGGCCAACCATACATAAAAACTCTGTGCATGGGCTAGGATATATTTTTTCCACTAGGGAGCCATATGAGGAACGCGGGCAGCAAAACCCTATGAGAAGGAGAAAGTAGAGCACAAGGAATTCATCACCACCTAACACCCTTGGTGCCCAACTCCCAAAATCAGCAACAGTGTCTTTGTACGATCCTATTTATTTACTGGTTTTGTATAGACATGGAGGCAAGATACTTAGACTTGGGCATCTTCCAGGGTCTTAGGAACTTTGGAAGTCTGGTTATCTCTTCTGCATCAACGAGACTGTAAAATATCTAAAAAGATTTTAAATATTTAGAAGTAACGGAAGTTGTGAGAAAATAGTGATAAAACTGAGCTGTGGAGAAACTGAAACTTCTTAACTGTGAGCATTAAATCAGTTTCAGATAATTACTTGAAATATTGTGAGCTAACTTTAGATAAGAAATGATGCTTTGAAAGCAACTTCATATAAAATGCTTACATAGTTAAAGGTGAGCCGAGAACATGAGACCATTTGTATGTTAAATGAATAATTGCTGCTAGTTTATTCTGTGTCGGAGCTTAGTGTAAGTGACTGACAACACATGCTGTTAGCAGGACTACATTTTTCTATCTTTATATATCTTTAACCGCATAGTACTTAAAATTTATTTTTACATGTCCAATAATATCATAATGTTCAGTTTCATTCCTCGTGGTTCATAATCAGTATCACTCTTGGATTTTATTTTACTGGACTAGTACATGAATACACAGACTTCAGCCATTGTGTCATGGAAGTCTCATTTACTTCAACCTGTGTTCAATCTGTTTTAAAGTAATTAATTTATTTGCTTGACATATCAGAGAAACATCTGTTGTTCACAGCCTTAGTGAGAACTCTGCGTATTTTAAAATAAAAATTGATCTGTGTGCCATTTAGAACATGAAGTTCTCTTTGCTTCTATTTTTGTTTTATTTACAGATTTTATTTATTTATTTGCTGCTTTAGCAAAATGCAACTATCTATTCGGAGGTGCTGCTCCAGGGCACTACATCTAGCACGCATAGCAGACTTAATACTTGATTATACTCTGAAATCTCTTCCCCTGTTCTCTATTGCAGGTTTTATTCTTTTTTTTGTTCTTCCCCTTCACCTTCTGCAGTCACCTTCAAAAAGTGGCGTTGAATGGTCATGTGTCAATGCCACTTTATAAAATGAACTACAGAGAGATTTACTCCTTGCTTCCTATTTCATGTTCGTTCATGCAGTAAGGAGAGGCAGACTTGACCTAGTCCTATTGATTTATGTGCATATTAGGATTAATTCTACAGATTGTGGGGGTTTTTAAAGCATTCTGGACAAATTGTATTAGAAGCAATGTACAGTTAGAACTTGGGAAGTTTTACATTACTCTGTCCTTTTTTATGATTTTCTTCTTTCACATTAAATTCCATTAAGGCTTTTTGCCCTTTTTAAAGCATCTGCACAATTAAATACTTCTGCAATAAATCCTTCCTATGAAAGAATGATAAATTTAACGCATTTGAGGTTTAACAGATGCTTTGTTCAGTCTTATTTATTTGCTATACTGTATTCCTTTGAAACTTTCTGTTTTACTGCCTTGAAAGGCTTCTGTTTCTAACTTTCCCTTTTCATACATGCCTTTCTCCTGGGCAAAGGTAACTTGGAAGAAAGAGAGCATCTTGACAGAAATGGCATCTAATAATACCCTTGAACTGTACTGTCTCCATGTACAGCTTTGACTCAGCCTTTCATCCTCTTGTTTAATGTAAATACTTATGTGGTTTCATCTCGAAGACATGGAGTTACTGGACCTGCCCTGAATGCAGAACAGGACAACAGGAGACAAATGAGCGATGTAGTTCAGCGCTTTGTCGGTTCCCAGACACCTACGTTAAGAGACTTGACATTTTTTTCAAGAGCAACCTCCTCTAAATAAAACAATATCGAAGTATATTTCAAGTAAGGTGCTGCAATGAATACTTTTATTGATTCTAATATAGGTATTCAGTCTTTTAAAAGTTTAGTGATTTTGTTGGTAGCTCTTAATATTTGATTGAGTTCCATTTTTGTTTCTAACTTGAACTAAGTCTTCTATTCATAAGAACAGTCAACATAAGCTGAAGAGATAAATAACCAGTACAATCACCCAGTGCGAATGGTGAGGTTGAAGTGTAACGGCTGCAGAAGTTCTGTATTCTGGCCTTAAGAATAAGTACTTCTGTTAGAAATGGCTTTCCTTGTTTTTCATTTTCTGTGAAGACAGTCTTTTAAGTATGTCTCCTCTCTCATGGGATGCTGTGTATGGAGAAATAACCGTTACACATTTTGGGTTAGTGATTATTTTTTTCCTTTTTTTTTTGGTGGCAAACCCAACAGCATTGATGGAATTCTAGTCTGTCTTATGTTCTCAATAGAAAATAGAGATACATCCAACAGCCTTGGTTAAGCCTAAAAATATTCCACAAATTCCTGAAGTTTCAGCTTAGAAGATCTTTCTACCTGCACGTTGAAACTAAAATAAATTTACCATGGAACTTGGCATTACTGTTCATGGTGATATTTCCTATTGTAGCTGTATTATGCAGCATGATTTCAAGAACCATAAGAGAAATTTTTGTTCTATTTTTAAGTTATTTAAAGCTTTTGAGATGTTCCTCAAAATCCCTGTCTGAAAGACTGTTTCTTCTCTTCCCTGGAGTGCGCTTAAAAGGTAATAGCAAAATAACAGAACAACTATCTATAACCATTTACAAGTACATTTTTGTTTTCTAAAACAAATGTGGGAGTATTTAATGTACCTCTACTCTTTTAGTCACAAAGATTTCAGGGTGCAGGGGAATGGAGAGCAGAAAAAAGTATCTCTGAAAGGCAGTTATTTTAATAGTTATGTTTATCATCAAGACGGGTGGTTTTGGTTTATTAATTCATTACATAATATGATGCCTGAAACCGGTTCCAGTTTACAGTATGTCTGCCACAAATTGGGCTTAGGTGGTGTGTTATCATGGACTCCAGTCTGTCGTTATGTTTGACAGGTTTGGGGCTTGCCAATAAATGATGACAAGGTTAATGTTTGGTTATTGTGGGTTATGAACTCTCATATATAAAACCTGATCATGAGCAGCTTTAATACATAGCAAAATATTTTTAGTTGATGTGAGAAATGCATGTTTGTCTTCACCTTAAGTAGTTTTATTTACCTTTTTGCAAGATGAATAATTACTGAACATTAGAGCCTGGCCTTAGGTTATACTGTTATTAATCCAGAGTAACCCATTGTGCTTTATTAAAGCTATTCTATAATTTATCACTGTCATTAAAATCAAGATATTATATTGAAGCTGTTCAATTGCCATTCCACTTGGACACTTACATGTAGGCTAGGGGTTCTTTTGCCTTTCCTGAATTAGTCTTTTACAAAAACTTGTCTCCTTGTGTAAATCTTATTTGGGAGGGCCATCAAAATGTGGCTAACCCGTTATCTTAAACTGGCAATAAAAAACATGGTATATGTTCAGTATAAAAATGTGCAGAATCTGACCTAGAATTTAAACTGTAATTTAAAACTTAATAGGTCAGAGTGTGCTATGGGTTCTTCTCAAAATGTTGATTCAAAACATGAAGGAGGAAATCAAATGGGTGAGCCAGTACATACAGTGCCTGCGGGTTACTGGTGGCGGTAAGGAGATCCCAGCATAGAATGGCTTTTGCCTGATGCACAGCATACAGGGAGTCTTTGGTTGAGAGAACAAGAAAATGAAATCGGAGATACAGTCACTGATACCTAAAAATACTATTTAAGAGTGTTGTAGAACTCTCTAAAATAAACTCATAAAATAATCCAGCACAAACCACTTAGAGGGAAGTGTAAAGTTCTCTTAATTTCAGGACACGTTTTGGCAGTATTCTTTGTAATAAAGATGAAAAAACCTGTTTATAACCAAGTATTCAAGGCCAAAAGACTTGAAGGCTGCAGTCAGCTCAAGTGCTGTGTGAGACAAAAATAACAACCTCCGAGCGTCAGGTTTTCCATTCTTGCCGCCCCAGGTGAATGGGCTGGTTTGTGGCGCGTTTACACTGCGGTGGCAGGGCAGGCCAGAGGAAGGGAGTGTGCGCGGGCGCCGAGGGCCGAGTCAATGCCCGACCTTGTTGCGCGGCTGTCGGTGCTTGGAACGCTGGGGTGGGCTGCCTCAGCCTGGCCAAGCATTAGCTCAGCACGCTGCTTTGGCAGCAGATTCTCAGAACAGACTTTTCACAAAGTTCATTTTAAAAAGAACAAAAATCTATAAGGGCAATTATTTTGAGGGCCATTTCAACACTCACCCTGAACTTCTATAACTTCCCCTATAGCTTTCTAGTCTGCATATTTAAAACCAAGCCAACTTTGTAATTTTATTTGTACTTCTTGATCTCTTTTTTCCTAATTTCTTTTAAACACTATTTTCCTTTTTAAGTTGCAGATACGTGTTTACAAAACTCTTCTAATTTTAAAAGCCCTTTACAGTCTAAAATGTATGTTTTCATTTGAGTTTGGTGAAACAGAAACACTATGGACTGAAGGGTGTTCGCTTCTAGAGCCTCAGTTACCAAGGTGGCTTACGCATGTCCCTGACTTCAAGGGTTGATGTAGCTACACTGTATTTACTTTTCTGTTGCGTATGAGCAATTATTACTGTAGCATCTCTCACTTCTCATACTATTTCTATTTCTGTAGTCACCAGCAACTTTTAAATATGAACAAAAAAAGCATAGCACTGTAGGCTGTACAGAACTTACGTATTAACCAAAAAAAAAAAGAAAAAGAAAAAGCACCCCTCTGTGTCTGCCATCTACCATCCTGAGCGCAAATCCCTTTTGCTAATCAAGGGGTTGACTGTTCTCATTGTATTCCGATTCCCTCTTCCAAGTCTCCTGTTAGGCTGTTGTGCAAAGAGACATAGAGGTGGACATAAAGTAGACACTGTGGGGAGACAGGTTTTGATAGCTGGGGAGATGTTGAGAAAGCAGAAGACAGATGAAGGGTCTCGTGAAAAGCTCTGTCACTCATCTTATTTAGCCATTTTTTTTTAATTATCTGCACCTTTTGGGAGGTGAAGGATCTGAGGCTTTATAGGATGATAAGTTTCTGCTGACTAACTCAGGAGGAGTTCTCAAAGAATATGGACGGTAGAAAACCGTATTTGTAAAGCAGTGTGTTGAACGGTTAATGCATCCTTTCTTTTTCTTTTCTTTGAAAGAAAGAAATAGGGAATCCTACAACAAATAAGAGGGGACACACAGCAGTGCCATGCAGCGACTCTGCCAGTGATACGAAATCAGCATCGCAGAATAGCGTGCAGCGTTGTAGGGCCTGCCTGTACACTAGCACAGTACGACTGCCGGTTCAATACTGCAAGCTCCTGTATGGCAAATTCTTCACGGTGGGATAACCGCCAGGTTGATTGCGGAAGAGACGGATTACTGGAGGAGGCATGCCAGTGAATCGGCTGTGGAACTGAACCTGCTGTTCTCGCCGTGGAAATGCAGTGGCGGTGAAGCACAACTCTAGTTGAGGCTTTCAGATGCGACAGTTTGGGAATCTGGTCGTGGCCCCGGCACTGCTCAGTTTTTTTAAGGGCTCCTGGTTGAGACCTGGTAACTATCCAGGGGTCTGATTTGGTGAAGTCGAACTGGGCGCTTCAGGACACTTCCAGTTACTCTCAGCAGCGTGCTGCAGTCTCCCAGGCGAGCCTGGCGGGTCCTCGGTGCGTCCGTGCCAGCGCCGCGGAGGGAGTGGGGATGATGTGGCCGGCCGTATCCAGAGCAGGATGATGTGGCTGTCTGCAAACAGGGCAGGGCCGCGGCAGGCACCGTTTACGTCGGTTTGCGCATGAACCACACCCAAAGGGTTGAGGTGTTTTTCCTCTATACCCTCCCAAAGCAAAACGAAACAGTCCAGCTTTTAACTGCTGGAGGTTGGAAGTCAGCTGTGTAACTCGGTGCTGGAAGGCAGCAGAGCATACGAGGCGTATTTAGGGACTGTTGAGAGGATGCTGAGAAATCTGCTGCTTCTTGGCTGTTAGTTAATGCTGTACAGTCAGGCTGTATTCGCTGATAAAACAGCATGGGAAACGAATCGGCATATCTATCGGATCTGGTTTAGCAGGTGTGCTCTGAATGAATGTGAAAGGTCACTTTCTTAATTCTGAAGGTCCAGTCAGTTAATAAACACTAAAGTTTAATTTTCAGACTAAAACCCAGCCGCTATTTGGATAGTAGCAAATATCTCTAGTTCTTGTGTGCTATTCTCTGACTTGGCAAGGAAAGAGGCTGTTGCTAAATCAATATGAGCTCTTCTGGAGAGAAGGAAGTATTTATTTTGTCTGGACTCCATGTCCGTTTTGCATAATAACGTATGATTAATTATTCTTCTATCACTTGTGAATTTCTTGGTTTGTCTCTGGCCAGATCTAGTTATTTATTTAAACTGCTGTGATGAGCAACAGCAAGAAATTGCCTTTCCCTCTTAAATATATTATAGTTAATACATGTATTAGTTAACAAAGAGCAGTAATAAAAAATATTTAACTAACTTCAGAACTCTATGAAAGAAACAAATACCGCTGTATGTTTATCAACAGGCCAAGTTCTCATAGAAATTTCAAGAACACACAAGAAACTTAATGACAGTCTAGAGGAGAGTGTAAGTTAAACAATTTCTTTTTTTAATTTACTTTCCTTTTGAAATTAAATTACTTGTGCCAATTTTTAATAACCCTTCATTCATTTGCTTTTAAAGTTCAAAAAATTTCATAAAGAAATTATATCTGAACTGGAGAAGAAAACAGACCTGGATGTAAAATATATGACTGTAAGTACATTCAATTCTAAAAGTCATATTTTATTTATCTATTCCTAGTTAAAGATTTTTTCAGAAATTGTTTGCTAAAAATTAATCAATGTTAGAATTGAGTTTTAGCTATATAAGCATGGCAAAATTTTTCATGCTTATTTTGAGTTAAAAAGGGAACTAATGCATGACAATAGCATTTTTAAACTAAAGTTGAGAGAGGCAATTGCCTAACTCACTTGATGTGTATTAGCAATATCTCATAGATTATGGTAATGCTTTTCAGTCACTTACCCAGTTACATGGCTGAGTGCATTATGAGATGTTGTGAATGCTTTGATTGCAGGCAACTTTAAAGAGGTACCAGACCGAACACAGAAGCAAGTTAGATTCTCTAGAGAAGTCTCAGGCTGAGCTGAAAAAAATCAGAAGGAAAAGCCAAGGAGCACGAAATGTAATGAAATACGAGCATAAAGAAATGGAGGTTGGTGTATTGTCTCTTAAGTTATTTGTTTCTTTGTATGAGACATGGTCAACAGAAGCTATTACAAGTCACATCTGTCTGGTTTAAAACTTCGTTTCTGAAGCTTACCACGATTTCTGTATATGCATTGTTATCAGTTAATACACGTAACTCCTCTGTAAGTTGTTTGGCAACAGTTAAGCTCTGCAGTTTCAAAGAACGTGCACTTTTGGTTCCTCAGAGTTGGTTTATATGAAAGGCACTCCTAGAGTATGTATTCCAGTGGAAATCAAGCTCTGGACTGCTCCGCTGTATGTATTCAGAGTCTTCTGCTTCAGTTTCTAGGTTTCATCCCTTGATCGCTACTTGATTTTTATTTATTTTTTTAAGTACCTCTGTAACTACACCGCAGTGCAGAGGTTTACACAGGGAGTCAGCTATGCCGTGCAAATTCAGTCGTAATTTCCTATAAGTTAATTTCCCAAAGTAGGCAAATGCCAGCTGCTGTTATCACTTACTACCTTTCCTACTGCTCTTAAAACTGCATCGCCATCTTGAGGCGAACTAAGAAATGGCAAGGCAATGATGAGAAACTTTAGAATAGTAAGTCATATTCTGGTTGTCATGTGTCTCTCAACGAATACTTGCCGTTGATATTTTTATTTGCACAACAATTTTATTTCGTGGTAGCTTGTATATTTTTTCTCCACATTTTTCTGTTTTAATTTTCTTTTCAAATAAAGTTTTGTTTATAACAAAGTACAGTAAACATAAATAGTACTAGCCTACCTTTCTACCTGTCTTTTAACCTATGTTCATAACAGTTCTTTTTTGTAAAGTATTGGGCTGAGAATTTGAGGTTTGCATTTAATCACAGTTTAGCCACGAATCCTCATAACCGCAGACAAATCTAGTTTAGTCTTTTTAGTAACTGATTTTTCCCCTCTCTAAAATGGAGTAGAGATTCATTGTAGGTTTGAGAGTAAACGTAACTGCTCTGGAGCAGATGAAGGTAATTAGTCTAATTAGAACACCTGTGGCCTTAAAACCGCTCAGCACATTTACTGCTTTGATGTCATATTCTTATTCACTGAAGCATTTTATTTAGAGGCTGAAAGACTGTTTCTTGTTCTGCTTCACCTCCCCCCAGCCCCTAAACGGAGTCCCGATTGCCTGTAATGGGAACAGACGCTTACCCAGTGCGATAAGGGGGTAGGGGTGTGCGGGAAAGAGAAAGCCTTGGGAGCAGAGCCCCCCTACCCCACCCCGTCTTCCCAAGAGCCCTGTCTAAGGCTTCTGCAGTTTGCTTCAGTAATTGGATATAGTGTCAAATAAAACTCAGACTGTGATTATTTGGGGCTTTTTTTCCTCTTAGTATTTGGAAACCGTGAGCTCTCGACAGAGTGATATTCAGAGATTTATTGCAGAAGGCTGCAGAGAAGCTCTCCTTGAAGAAAAAAGAAGATTCTGTTTTCTGGTTGACAAGCACTGCAGCTTTACCCAGCACATACACTTCTATCACGTTCAGGTCAGTGTTGTGAGTGTAAACAGAAAAGAAACTCCTGAAACCTAATCATATAGTGTCTCCTGCAGTATGTAGATCAGACTGCCATCAAGAGCTAAAATAGCTCTTAGGAACACTGCGGTGCCAAATGAGTGTTGTGATCAGGTCATTGAAAATGTTTACAATGCGACATTCTCTTAACTGTATTGTAGCAACAATAAAGGGTTACTGTAACTTTTTAAAAATCGTATATTAAGAAAAAAATGCATGGACTGATTGGGTATTTCCAGTATCTGATCCTGAAAAAGGACAGTCTCTTTCTACAACATATTACTTGTTTCAAAGAGCTATTACTTCTGAAAATCTGTGAAAAGTCTTCCATCTTGCTGGTGTTCTCACTTTGGTATAATGAAAATTAACAAGTAGGTCTGTTCAATTTTATGAAAAAGTGTATCTCTGACAAGTACCTTTTAAACTTGGATGCAGTGTGCGGACTTCCTAAAATCCAAGCTGCCGGGGTGGCAGGAGATCTGTAGCGATGCCACCAAAGTGCCTGAGAAAGTCAGAATGATGATAGACGAAATGCGGACACCTGGGTCCACTCCCATATCGGGAACTCCACAGCCCTCACCGATGATAGAGAGAAATAGCACGGTACGTTGTTCTGTGATGGCAAAAGGGTCTCTCTTAAACGGGGATGGGGTGGCTTCGCTAGCTTCTATTGTACCTAAGCATTTGGGGTCGAGTCTATACTGCACCTCTGTTGGAACATACCGTGGCTGGGTAGGAAAGCAGAAGCATTACGCTGGAGCTCTGCAACTGGAAGAATAGAGTGTAGTGGGCAGAAGCGCCTATCCAGACAGGGCTCCGTTTTCAGGCGGGTACCTAAGACTTTTTCTGCAGAGCCCAGCCTCAGAACTACTCCTGTTCTAACCATTCCA
This sequence comes from Charadrius vociferus, assembly GCF_000708025.1. NCBI lineage: Eukaryota > Metazoa > Chordata > Aves > Charadriiformes > Charadriidae > Charadrius > Charadrius vociferus. Next base: position 2,634,711 of record NW_009646541.1, read on the forward strand.
TTTCCTACCTTCTGATCTGGAAGTAACAGTAATTACATGCTCAGTAGTTCAATAGAAACAAAATGTTATTTTCTTTTTTTTTCTTCTTCCTTTTTCCCTCTGTGATTCTTATTAGTGTATTAGGGTACGGATTGTAAATTCTACCTATTTGTATGTTGTGTCATCATTAGTTGTTGAACTTCTAAATTATATTAGTAAACTTCTAAAAAAAAATCTGGGGATTATCTAGGCGTAGCTGTGCTATTTTTGGAAAAAAGAGCTATTGTAGCATTCCCACTAACAAATGTTTATCAAGGGACAGAAGCCTCTTACGAACTATTCTATCAGCAATTTTATAGGAACCTGAGCACTTTCTGATGGGTCTAAGTATGCATCATTTGGGAATATTTAAGCATTGCTTTCTAGAATTTAATGTTGCAAATAAGTTGTCGCTGTCTCCTCAGTGTTGTGATACTGTTGTTCTCGTTACTCTAGATTGGAAATGATTTTTATCCTCATCATGAAAGTGCATCAAAGGTGCCCCCCGCTCCTACAGGTAGGGCGTACACCAGTCCACTGGTTGATATGTTTAACAATCCTGCGACACTTCCTAAGACATCTTCTGAAAAACCGAACTCAGCAGGTCAGTGTCCCTTTGTTGCAAACTGTGCAAGTGTAAATGTCATACTATAGTGTGCAAAAATATCTCAGGACCCCGTGACTGCTATGATAATGTGAATTCCAGGACGTATAGAGGCGTGGAAAATGGTCTTTATAAAGTATTTACATAAGTTACCTAACAGGACAAATGTGTTATAAGAAGCAAAGATTTGCAGTAACACAGAGGTCAGGATAGGTAGATTCTATTTTAATCACGTGCTGTGTGTCCCTGATTAACCCAACTCAACTGCCCTTATGACTTCCAGTCATATCAGAAGAATACATCCTATAATTTTGAACGAGATATATTGGAGTGATTATTTCAGTGCACGCAAACAAACATAAACGACTATTACAGGCTGGCTTTGGTCTCCTTTAGGGACATGTGGCAGTTAGGGGAGGATGCACATGGGACGAAAGGAGCACAGTCTCATTCTTCTTTCCTGAAATGTAAAATCCTATTAAAATTTTTCTAAGTCTCCAATATATTGATTTTGTTACTTTCTCTGCTATAGAGAAGGAAGGGAAAGAACTAAGCCTAGATCACAATATAAGAAATGCAGAACTCTTCAATGTGATAATATCAATTCCAACATTTCTTCCTTAAAAATGTTACAAAATATTGTGCTGGTCAAATATCGTACAATTTTGAGACCTCCTTTAAGTTGTCTTCTGGTAGCTGTCTGGTGTCTGCGAAGTGCCAGGTATCTGCAGCTCTCACCAGTTCCGTTGACGTTGAGTGCCATAGGCACATTTGTGAAATCTTGAACTTTATACAGTTACATTTTTTTCAGAATGGAAAATTTTCAAAGGTCTTTTATGGCTGTGAACATTTAGTGTTTTTCATGCCAAAAGACGAAAGAAGTAGCAAGTTAAAACTTATGTAACTTTTTATGTCTCTTGATTCAACTTTATTGTGATGGGGGTGTATATAAATGCACGTGCTATTAAGAGCTTCACGGTGGTAAGAAACATTGGCAGATAATTGGCAGAGAGGTGTGTAAGTGGAAGCCAGAGCAGTACAGAATCTCAGAACTCGATTTGCACTTGAGTATTCCTTTATCTGCTTTTTGTTTTTCCTGTCAGACTACTAATTGTATTTAATTTTGTTAGCGTGTGGCTAATTTTTGCTTTTTTTCCTTTTTTTTTTTTTTTCTCTTTTTGACAGAGAATTCAGATGATGCCAGTTTATCACGTTCAACTTCTGTTGCCACGGGTCTAAATATAATGAAAAGGCAAAAAGTAAAGACAATCTTCCCACATACTGCTGGAAGTAACAAGACATTGCTTAGCTTTGCACAGGGGGATATCATCACACTTCTTGTAGCCGAGGAAAAGGATGGCTGGCTTTATGGGGAACATGACTCTACTAAAGTGTAAGATAATCAATGTATTACCCAATTTGAGCATGAAGAAAAACATGTCGCATCAGATTTTGCTGGCAGATATTAGTAAATGGTTTTCCACCTTTTTTGCTGGCTATCATTGACTGAGGACTTGGAGTCTTCCTGCAAGATAAGTCACTGCACTTATTTTAGGGAGATTTTGTACACTAATTTGGTATCGTCAGAAATCTTGTCTTTAAAGTTAAATCTCAGTTCATTGAGTCCACTGTGTTGTCCAATGTTGTCTTTTGAAAGATCTATCCAGTTTTATGTAATATGAAATTGAAAAAACCTTTCCCGTTACAGAAAAGGATGGTTTCCGTCGTCGTATACCAGACCACTGGAAGAACCAGCGGAAGAAAAAGCATTTGTCTCAGTGCCAAGGTAACATTTTGGGTGGGACTTGCAGAAATGCCCAAACTAACATTTTTAATAAATGTTATTTTTTTGCTCATGATCTTTGTTATTCCCTAACGTACACAGTAAATACTTTCTAACAGTCCGTAGTATGATGCCTTCAAGACCCAAGAACTAGCTTCACCCCAACTTTATAATTTAGAGTCCCACAGACTTCAGTAGGATTGTGCACTGTTAGTAACTTTCAGCTCATTCACTTTTGTGCTTTCCTGGAGCTAAAGATAAGTGAGAGAGATGTATTATAGGAACTGAAAATATTATTTTTGGGTTGTCTTGCAGCCCCGCACCAATCCGAAGTATTAGTTCTGTAAATCTTGTGGAAAAAGGTGATGTTGTCCTCCCACCACCAGACTATCTGGGGTCTTCACAAACAGAGAAAAGAATGGAGCCTTCCAAAGGTACTACTGTTAAAACACCGACCGACAGACCAGAAAATGCAGGTCCGGTAAGTAACCAATACCACGAATCCAAATGTTCTGCCCTGCCTAATCTTCTTGACATACTTAACTGAGCTCTTAAGTGAGGCCCTGGAACGTTCTACCGTAGCTACTTGTTCTTGACTTGAGCAGTCCTTCGGCGCAGCTCTCGTCAGGGGCACCGTGGGGTGCTGCCATTGCAGTCCGTCTGCAGTAACGGGAAGGGAGGAGAATTGTTGGGGGGTATAACTAAGAGTACTAGGAGACGTACTCTGCATAGCAAACTTCTGAGGAATGGCATCTGTGAAACTTGAACGTCTCACAGGAAGTAGTACAAATCCATCATCTTAAGTGATTTTAGAGCTACAGTGGGATGGGGCATTTAGAGCAGTATAAACCCTGTGTTCAGGAATGCTTTACGCAACCCCATGACAGTCAGTGTTGAGTTTGTAGATGTCGCTGGGGGATGTATGTACTAACAAACGTCGATGTTCAGCAAACCACAGCTGAGTGGAAATACATTTTTATGAATAGATAATGCTACATAAAGCCAGTATTTCTGCTATAAAGTCAGCAAACAATGATTCAAAATGAAGACTAATCTCATCAAATTAAGCAACTACTAGTTGTCTTGCTGCTTGTTTAAATAATGTTTTGCTGATGTGTATCTATCTGGTGGTGATAAATGTTTTGGAGACTCTTCAAAAAGCCTCTCGAAGCAGAGATCGCATTTTGACAGCAAAGAAACTTTCTGTGATTTTATATATATCTTTAAAAAAAAAAAATGGTTGTCACTGCTGAAATTGAGGCTGTACCAGAGTAAGATGCAAAGGTCCATCAGTAGGTACCATAGCAAACTTCTCAGAGGTCAGGAATCCTATAGTTGGGTGCCAGTATCTAAAAAAATTACATTTTATTATTTATCAGTACAAGTAAAATATTTTATATGTCAGTGTAACATCTAAGCAAATTTTGGGTTGTTCTTCTGACAGATGTTTTCTCTTTCTAAGTAATTTGTTGAATCATACAGTAGAAATTGAAATGGCCTTTGTAAATTTGTACTTTATGGGAGTAAAATTAACTAAAGGAACCTAAAAAGCAGAAACTGGAAGTTTGTTGCATCACACTTTGATTAGTGGTGAGAGTCCATTTAAGGTCAAAGGGTGACAGAATATTTATAACAGTACTCCTGTAAAATGGAAAGGCATCAGGAAACAATGGTCATCTTCAAAGAAGCCTCCACTCCTGTTTCATTTAAGTGCACAATCAGGACAACTTATATAGAGCTTTAAAATCACTGAATCTGTTGAATTGTCTCAGTGTCCCCGTCCTGTGCCGCTGTCCTCAGTGTGGCCAACTGGCTTCAAGCGGGTCTCAAGAGTAGTCACCGTAAGGGTGGGTTTGTTTGTTCTGTGGCATCAGTTCAGGGGGGGTAGGAATAAACGTGAGGCTTGTGGACTAACGTTCTTGTTGAACTGAAAACCCAAGAGGAATGGCGGATCATTCAGTTGCAGACTAGGACAGAATTCTAATTAGAACAGTGCTTTCTCCTTGGAGGCCAGAATGGAAGCCTATAGCCTCTTCAGAGGGGACAACAAATGTATCTTTTTTCAGTTTCTGAATTTCCGTAGTGAAAGCAAGATTAAAAAAACTATATTAGGAATTCTGGAGTATAAAATAATGACTGCTCTTGTTGAGGTACCCCATAACTCATAGCAGCCACCTTTTGACTGTGACCCCACGATTCTTCTTACCTGTAGAGGAGGGTCACTGCACTTCCACCCAAGTGTTTCGCTCCAAAGTCACTATTTACTTCCATGCTTTTGGAAAGTTGCAGGGTGTTCTTGTCCTTCCCGCTTCCATGCCAGTCACCAGCCCTCACACCACCATAAGGCTTTAGAAATGAGCTCAACATTTTACCAGGCTGGTTTGTAGCCTCGTATGGAATTTACGTACAGATAAAACAGTATGCTTACAGTGTCTTTTAAGCAGAAACAAGAAACGACTCATTGAGGCATCTTATTTTTGTTTCAGAATACACAGAAAAAATAGCTCAGGATTTCCAGAAGAAAAGATGAGGAATGGTTCTTGCAAGTTAAATTGTTCATGTGGTGTTATGTAGGACAGTACTAAGGAGAACAGTATTAACTAAAAAAGACTTAGTAGTTGATAGAGCTTTGAGGGTTGGTCTTCAGTAAGAAGTAGCATGTAATGCAGGCATTCTAGTTAATTTTAAGGGCTGATTAGCCTAATTCTAAGGTCTAAGTCTGTTTATGACATCTACATGAGCAATTTCATTGGAATCACAAGTCAAGCACGTGCTTAAGAACCCTGAATAAATAGATTTCTTCACCTGCATCATGGCACTGTGAGCAGGGCAGCCAGGAGCTATGGATCCAGCAGGCGCTGTGCCTAAGAGGAGAGGCTCGCAGCCCTTCTGCCGCAGTGGAACTGCAAGTACTGGAACCAAAATGGCCATACAGACGGAGTGGTCAGTGCAAGTCGAGCTGCTGCATGTTCCTGCTTCTACATGAATAATGTATATTCAGACTTCCACTTTGAACTTTATCTGACACCTATCAGAAGCAATGCAATTAGTTTGCAGTTTGAAAGATGTCATTCATTAAGTATGATTATTAACAAAAGCTAGAAAAAAGCAGGGGGGGAAGTCTAAACTAACTGTTTGCCCAGACTTCCGTGTAGCCCAACAGGCTTGCGAAGGGTAATACTGTGCCACACACTGCAGCCGCGCTGGGCCGGAGCGCCCCGGCCACCTTAGGGTTAGCCGAACTTCGCAGGGATGAAATACACTGTGAAGGCAGTCCATGCCCACTGTCGCGATAGAAACAAGGCTTTTCAGATTGTACACTTACATGACAGCTTCATTATAATGAAATATTAGCAATAGATATGCAAACCTATTCTGCCTTTTGTATCGCTCCCGTACAAACAAAGCAAATCATGTACGTACATGCCAGCAGCTGGTTTCTTGCCCTTTTTTTACTCACCACCACTACTCACAAGTCACAGGTGATACCTGAAGTTGTACTTTGTAATTCAACAATAGCTAAAAAACCATCTAGATCAGAAATCTGTCCTCACTTCAGGCTTTTAATACTTAAATATGTAATTTCGCTGGCTGCTGCCGTTTTAAACTTCCTGACTTTACAGTTACATGAAGCTACACTGACTGTGGCTCCGTAAGCTCTGCTCCAAGCCTAGTTTTGGCGTTTTGCTGTGAGAACCAGCAGTTTGTAAGTTATGCCACAGGAACAGTATGGGGTGACAGCTGTGCTGTGAGTAGTTCTGGCCTTTCCCTGGGGGTTGATGGTGCTGCAGTGACGTTCGTTTGCTATTTTAACCTATAACATGCCCAGCTCGACCTCAGGTGATCACCAGTCTTAAACGTGGGGTGGGTGTTGGGCACTACAAAAAACCCACCAGATAATGCTAACACCATTTTTTAACTAATTTTGATGTTCTGAGATAATTTTCCGCTCCACAACTACCTCTCCATAGTTCAATTGAACTTCACAATAATTATTTAAATGGCTAAATATTTTGGCCTGCTTGAATGAGCGGGGCTGCTTTCCGTAGCAGGGTACCAACATCACCTCCAGCTCGTTTTTGTAAATCTATGTAAATATGTTCTTTTACAGAAACCTGATATGAACGGCATTATAAAACCACCATTTCTAAGGTATATTTTTTAAAGCTGTTATACTAATTTAGTTGCGTTGATTTTTGTACTGGCTTATATTATTCTGTTGATTGTGAGGGGAAGTAAGGATGTTTTTCTTTCATTAGGCTGTGACTTTTCCTAGGCATTGGTAAAACATGGCTACAATTGGTTGCACGTATCTCAAGTAAAATACAACACACAGGCCCTTCTCAGAAAAATAAGTGTTTCTCCAGGAGTTTGACAGAGAGCAGGACTTAAACTATGTCTTTAAGGGTTAAAAACAGACATATTTGAAGACTGGGAGCCATTTAAAAGAAATTATCCATATCTAACTGGGCATTAACTTCCCTAATTTTGGATGACTGCAAAGTGAGTCTTCAGATAGAAGCTTGTTTTAAAAACTCCAGTTAAATTAAGAGTTGCACAGAATCCTTTAGTCTAAAACTGTAATTTGGGTGTGTATTGCAGCAAGCCGCCTAGTAACTGTGCATTTCTTTTCAGTGGAGAAAATCCTTTTGCAACTGTGAAACTCAGACCAACAGTAACCAACGACAGATCAGCACCAATTATTCGATGAATATACGGTCCAGACACATATACTTCCTCCTTATAAACACCATTTTCAGTAATGACAATTACTATCTAAACTAATTCTAAAAATGTATTTAAATTTAATTACTGTACAATAGAATCATACTGGAATGGATTCTGATTTTTTTAAACCTATACTTTCTAATGAGTTAATTGCTTTGGGCTAATGTTTGAGCACTTTAGCTTGATTTTACAGTATGCCTTTTTTTGTAGTAGGAATTGTGAAAATACTGGAGCTAGTTTGGATACTCTAGTAAACCAATGTAACTAATAGCTCGCAAATCTCAATCTTTGGCATTCGTTATTTGGAAACTGCAATGGTAAGTTCTAGAATATAAACCTGCATATGCCACTTATTTAATAAGAAAAAAGATTTTTTTTTTTCTGAACAGGACAATGTAACAACTGCCTTATTCTAGAATAGAGAATTACCTGTATAAAGTGATTATACATTATTTTGTTTAAGAAAGACACCCTAGGTTATAAATAAATATTTATCCTTTAAGAATAGACCATTTGTAATGCTTTGCTTTATGGTCGGATAAAAATTTTCAAGTGTTAACAGAAAGCTTTTTTAAGTCTAATGTTGTACTGTCAACACATTCTTAAATATTTTTTTCTTTAAAACACATTGTCAAACTTAAGTCTTATAAGAAGTCATAATAAAACAGTGCCATTATTTTTTTCTCAAATGCTAATATAAAAAGCTGCCTTTGAAGTTACTCCATTACTGCAGCCTTCCAAACAAGAAAAACAGATTACGTTTGAAAATTTTGGGTTAAGGAGCCTAGCACTGGGCTAAACGCCGGCACAGTGCAGCATCTCATCCTTTAACTTGTCACAAGCTTGGTTGTACAATTTGTTATCTCAGGCTCAGATTTTCCTATATCCAACAGCGCTAGCTTGTCTGAAAGACTTCCCCTACAGTAATAATCATCTCAGAAACCAGCCTGCACCAGCACTGGGTGCTCTATCGCCGTACTGTTCAGGTGGTATTTCCCTCCTGCCCTACGAAGTCTGTGTTGTGACGGCTGCGATTGATCCTCACTCTAAACTACCCTACATACGTACGTGCTTCCTCCAGTACCCCATGGATATTCATTGTGGTGTGCCGCCTTCTACTACTCTCAACAGTGAATTCAAGTCATGTGAAATGCCTTTCAGTTACTTAATAGCAAAAAATAGTATATGACCATGTGATGGCTGCAGAGGTAGAATCCGCTCATTCTACTTCTCATCAAGTTCAAGGCCACGGATGTGTCATTTGCTATGGAACCCTGCGTAAATATCCCCTATCCCATTTTGGAACACCAGCTTTTCAGAAGTGGAACCCACACCTGAGCCCCTTTTCTAAAGCACAGGAGAGGCAAGTCAACCTAGAATCCGTAAGCTTTCAATAATTCAGTATCAGAATTAAATAATCTCAAATGCAAAAATCTTTGCTCAGGGCAGCTCGTACTTGGCAGTACCACAGCCCCTCTTCCTAGAGGAGGGCACCCACTGCAGTCGGAAAGTACCGTTGTTGGTGACCTACCACCGGTTCCACAGCAGGAGGAAGCGTCTGCCATAGCGGACAGGACAGTGCGACTGCAGCCCTTGGAGGTCCCCTGTGTCCCTATAAGCTTAAACCTTCACTAACTAAAATAGAAGACAGTGAGGGGCCGTTAGCGTGGTGGGTAGCACACAGCATGTGCAACACCTTCCTCAGAAGCATCTAACGTGCTTAAACAATACAGCCCTAAACCACGTGGGGTTTTTTATCATAAGGATTCTGGCAAATATTTATCCTTCTTTGTAGCTAGGATTACTAACGCCACTTCTCAGACTGCGTGTTATCAGACACATTAGTCACATACTTTAATAATCCAGCCACAAGTTGAGGATTGCAAAAGGAAAAGCAGTTTTATTTAGTTGTCAACAGGTGCCACTAAACATGGAAAACAAGTGGGGTTTTCATGTTTTGCAATGCACATGCTCATAAAAGATTAAGTTTAAATTACATGCAAGAGACTAAATTCCTTCACACTTTACAAAACAGGTCTGAAGCAAATAAAATGATTGTACATGACATTTACATTAGAAAGAGTATGCTAACAGTTGTAGCTTCCGTAAGCACGTCCATGTTCACTCCCTTAGCCAAAAGCTGCCCCACAATTAGGGCATCTTCTCTGCCTCAGTGCAAGACAGAACAGAATCCCAATTGGAAAGAATACAATGGCACACAAAACACCGAGACAGGTGAAGGTGTCCTCCAACACGCCAACCCTGTAAAAAGGCAAAACAGACAGTCAAGGACACCCACCACGTTTGCCCCAAAGTTACCACTTTGTCATCTGGCAGTCACTAAAAAAACACACCATTTTATATAGCAAGATAAGGCTCACAGAGTTCTGGGTGGTGGTTGGTTGGTTGGTTTGTTTTCCATTAAAAGGCTTTTATTTTCATAGCTTGCTGGGGAAGGTTTTGAATTATACCACTTAAAAAAGGGAAATTTGCAGGTGACCAGACTGTAGATAAGAAGCCTAAAAGGTTTAATTCAAAGTAGCTGTTTAGTTCCAGGGAGCAACCACCTCTCTGTCCCTGCAATCCAGGACTGGTACTTGGAACAAACCACCACAGCTCTGAGCAGGCATGCAACTCCAGCTATTGGTAACGCAACTGCACCGAAGAACACAGCGTGTCACACCTGTACAGTGGGAACGAGTCACAGCACTCTCCCTGCGGAGAGCTTCCACGTGAGAGCCTGTGCCCCTACAGCCATCGCTGGGCCCTACAGAGTCCAAAAGTCACAGCTCTCCCCCCGTATTCCTGCGTCCCAGACCAACCAGCCTTGCCAAGTAACTACACGGGAATAACAGGTCACACATTCAGGACAGAGACTGTAAACAAGTACCAAACTTTATTCCCTGCTTACCCTTCTTGGGGTCAAGTTTTTCTGTATAGGTGAGGATACAATTTTCTAGAACTAAATCTTAGCATCACTGAAGTTTACTCTCATAAAAATGAGAAGAAGCCTGCTTTTAAAATAACTTACTGACTCATCTGGAATGACACAGTGCTAAAGATTTAACTGTACCAGTGGTGTTATACTGGTTACTGCACACCAAAGAACTCCATTTCTCAGCTTTTTAGGTCTTTTACAACAGGCAGCAGTCACACCTGTGGCATATGCTTTGCCTACCTAGTTTCCACAATTATCCCAGGGCAAAACTCAAGTTTCCCACAGTGTACGTGCAAAAAAAATAATCCCTGTTTTCCAAATGTTTTGATCTGATGATTTGGTGCTTTTTCTCAGCTTCTTCCTAAGCGAAAGGTTTGAATAGGCAGAGTTGTGTAATGCTGGTTAAGGGCTTCTGGTGAATCAGCTCATGCTTTCACTCAGCAAGTGAAAACCACTGCAGACAGTGAGAAGCAAATAGGTTTGTTTCAGTGTGTTACTTCAAGTTAATACCCAACTTGGCATTGTCTGGTTCCTGCGGTTGCCAGTACATTCTCTCAGAGGTGCACAGGTCAGCGTCATTAACATGCAAAGGGCCGGATGAACTGGGCATTTTGGGCTCTGACCAATTTAGCAGGATAAGGAGGACTTAAAAATTCTAGCTGTAGATTTACAGAGGAAGAGTACTTCAAGTGTCAGCACGTTGTTGTGGATGGTGCCAATTAAATAAGCGTGTGCAGCAGTATGCTAACTACTCACGTTCAGACCTCCTAAGGCACCAGGACAGCTCAGAGATGTGGCACTACTGTCATAAGTTGTTTAACAAGTTTATTTCTGGGAACTAGAAAAGGCCAAGCACGCATCACTATGAAAATAACCCTCAGAAGGTACTCCCCATTTCTACTGCCAAAAACTGAAGTCTTTTAGAACTGTAGGAGAATCTACTAGTGATGGCATTTGGCTCCAGCGGAGTCCTGACTGAATGACTGCCCTACGTGAGAAATCCTGTTTCAGCACAGTTCTGTGACAGCAGAAATTTACCTGAACACACTTCCAGTTGCAGTCCCTGACTTCTTTCTGAAGGGCTGTATCTAAACATCTCCCAAAATGGACAGTAAAGCTTGACTATTCAGACTTAAGAAATTTGAGCAGCTATACTAAGTAGTCAAAATTTGGAGTTCAGCAAAACACTTGACCAAGATATATCTCTTAGATTCCCTGGTACAATGAAAGTCTCCAGGAACAGAGCTGTGACCTTGAAATACACGCTACAAGCAGCTGCCAAGGCCAACAAGTTTTTGTTTCCCTACATACAGAGCCATCACAGACAACCAACTGTACACATAATAAGAGCAAAGAAAGGATGATGCAGACTTGAAGAGCATTTCCTTACTGCAATTTGCTAAAACATTACAATTTGATTAAACTTAAGAACCATTCTCCTTCCCCTCAACCATCATAAGTCAAAAGGCTTTTTGGAGTGTTCTTGATATTCTGCTGCTTAAGCAACTTCATGTTCCACTTAAGCTTTCAACATCAGTCCCCTCCTTTCGGTGAGCTTACTTTATTTCTGTTTACAGCGTTCTTGTGATAGAAGTTGACTTTACATTTGGTATAAAGGTGTTATCAGAGTACAGTTGATCCCAGCAGTAGTTTCATACCCTCAAATAACACTCCTTTAAGGCAAAAAGTTAAACAATGTACACTAATGCTCAAATCACCATATGGATTCTAGTCTCAGCACGCAGCTGTCCCAAAGCTCAGACTTTTGTAGCTGGTGCTGTTCCTTGTGGCTACTCCTACAAACTCAGCACATCACCCCTCTGTTCCTTGTAAGTCAGGCACATGCACTGCCACAGCTCTATCTATCAGTGCAGGCACTTTATTTTGCCACAACAATGTAAGATTACCCTTCAACGCTGACATCTGCACGTCCAGGGAGATGGGAACAGTGAAAGATCAGCTCTGCAGAAGCATTCTGCTGTTATGACAAACTCTCCAGGACTTCAGCTCCTACCATTTTACCCAGAGCTGGAACATGTTCTGTAGAATGAGTTTCAGTGGTATAGGTACCTCCTTTTCTTCCCATGGCTCTAAAGCACTTGAGGAAAAGCTTCCTCAAACATAGAAAAAGTTTCACCTCTCTTCATTTTCTTTTACCTCCTATTCCCATATCTCTGTCACCAAATCACAATCCAGGTATCAATACTGGCTTAAAACAAAACTTATAAAGTAGCCATGATACTGCCCAAATTCATAAAACCACCTTTCTCCAGGATGGAATCTCCACATTCAGCACACTGATACAGTCAGCACAGGTTGTAAAGGACAATGGTTCTGGCGTGTCACCCACAGATACTGCTGTTAATACCAGAAGTACCAAAAACCCCTAACATTTACTGAGTACTTCATACAGTAGTTGTGGTATCAGTAGTATCTTATTCTCTACCTGAAGCAAAAGTGATGTTCAAGGAATTGAGCGTAAGGTAACAGTGGAACTTTTTTCTTTATAGGTAGATTTCTTTAAATCCTCTCCAAAAGGATGTGACAGTCTCCACCGATGAGACCTAACCAGACTGCCATACCAGGCAGTTGGTCTATCTTACTTACTGGAGTTTTGTATTTGATTCCAATTACTGATTCTTGCCACGGTGAGTTGCTGACTTACAGAATGTATGGACTTTAAACACAGAATCCCACTTTCATTTCTGGTATTTCTACTACAAGTTTTAATACTGACCATCAACTACAGACACACTGAACAGCAGCACGAGCAAGTTTCTTGGAAACAGCACTACTGATGGTCTTCCTGATGCAGTTTACCAGAGCTCTCTTCTCTAGGTCAGGTTTGTCAACGCTGTCCAGCTGATACTGCAAGCGTTTCTTGTGGGAACGATGACCACAGTTGCGTGTGCCATCAGCTAGCCTTTACACGGCTGCTGGCTTGAGGGCAACTATGTCCAGTAGGTCACGAGGGTCAGAGAGAAAGGCGCCATGTAGCCCCCACCTGGTGTGCAATGCAGTTCTACCTCTACAGCCAACGTGCTGACAAATTACACTATACACCAGCAGACAAAAAGGAGCCAGGCCATTTATGCTGCAAAGCAGAAACTCACCCTTGTCTTGACACGAGTCACTGACTCACCGCACTCACCCAGCATCACCTCAGCAAACAGCACTCAGAGAAACTACAGGCACTAGATCTGCTCAGCTTCATTAGTATTTCTTAGTCTCTGTCTGGTGTTCTGCTACAAAGAACTTCAGCCCAGGATTCCCGTCAGACCATGGGAGCGGCGCCTGCTTCCCTTCCCCTCTTACCACAGAGCATTCCCCAGCAAAGTGAAGCACCGATGGGGAGAACAGCCAGAGGGGATAGTACTGCCAGGGAAAGAAATATGGAAGGAGTTACTGAAAAATTATGAACAGAACAGCAGTCGCTGTCACTAGTAGTAAAGAGGCAAATATCATACAGGGGCACATCATGAAGTAAACTTTTTCCATATACTCTGGATTATTAATGCTTCATCAAGATGACTGTATGTAAGACTTTGGTCCTCATTTAAAAAAAATAAAATAAAAGATGTGGATTAATTAGAGAGAGTCAAAAGGAAAGAGAGATTGTTAAAAAAAAAAAAAAAAATGTAGCTCACATCAACCGACTTACCCTTGCTACCCAACTTTCGAGTCCTAATCCCAAAAGAGTTGTTATACCATTAACCTGTGCCAGGAAACATCAAAATCTTGCTAGGTCGAGTTCAGAGCATACTAACCCAGCCAAGATGACTTAATTAGACCGACTTCTAAAGCAGAGCTGAAGAGCCTCCTATTAACCCTTGCTTCCAGAGATCTCCAGCTTGCTGTCCCACCTGAGCAGATTATGGTGTATGGGGGGGCGTTACGTAGCATGGCTTAGGCTAACAGGAAAGCTTTAGCGTAATTTCTCTGCTGTACCACCTCTTTGCCTAGGGTATACCTGGACACTAAAACTGTAAAATTACATTGCAAGTGACCCTCAAAATTAGACTGCAATTAAAGAGTGGAATCAGTAAACAAGGCTCTCGTTCTGTCAGCTTCAGTCACCAGGGAAATGATGCTACCAGAAGTGCCATCTCCTGGGCAGATTCGGCTAATAGGACTGAAATGCAAAGTGATTCAAAACTGTTTAGATAGCCAGAGTGGCTACAGATGCAGTGATAGAAAGGACACTAGCATTCCAGCAAAACTGGCAAACCTAGAGACACAAGTTGAATATGGCAATTTGTACTTGTGGAAATGCATGAAACGCTGAGCACGCTCAGACCAAATAAAAATCAGCAGCAGAAGCTCAGGAGGTGAGGCCTCTCCTTTTCCCCCTCCACAGGTTAACCCAGTAACATACTGTATGTACCAAGAGGCTCAGACACAATCTAGACATTTCTGAGTAATTGAAGATTTAGGCACTTTCCAGTACTACAGATCCATCCAAGAAAGGCAAAGTCCCTTTTCCAGGCATGTCAATGACACTAAAAATAACGTTACTTTGGAAAACGCGTACAAAGTGCAGTACCTAGTACGTTAAGGGTATTGTTATTTCTTACACTAACGCCATCTTTCTCATTCAGCCCGACTGAGCATTCCCTTCCTGCAGGCATTCAACTCTTGCTTTGTTAGTGGTTTTAAATCTTCTCCTTGTCTCTTAGTGATTCCACATTCAGTTCCTGCCCTGAAGTCTACCTTTGTGAAGGTAAGCCAGTGTGCTTAGTTAAGAGTATAAGCAGCCTAATTTTGATCTGACCTTAAAGAATAAACACACTAATTAAACATTAGAGAGGGATCAATCAGGGTACTTCTGGTCAGCCCCGAGTAGCTGCAAACCCAAGCGTAGATGACTGCTGTCTAACCCATTACAATCAAACCTCGTAATCAGCTTGAGAGGTCCAAGTCTATGGGTCAGCAGATGTCCCTGACACTTAAAACAGAATTTATTTTAAACTCTCTTTCCTCTAAATAGAGCTGTTCATCAGGAAGTGTTTTGTGGTAATGCAAAATGCCAATTAAAAATAAATAAATAAACAATCAAACCCCACACATCGCCATCCATATTCATCACCAGACCCAGGGAGAAGGACCAGCGAGGGACAAAGCCCGCTGCAGGAAGCGCTGCCGGGTCAGCGACAGAGGAAGACCAAGGAAGGCAGAGCCAAGCAGTGGAACAAGTCAGCTACAAGCTGCACACATTTGGAAAGCTTCCCAGAACTGTACCTGTGTGACCTCCACCGTAACACACCTGGTATTCCAGAGCCAGTGCCTATCGCATCTATAGCAGTGTAATATTACTACAGCATTAACGACAACAACACTTTTGGGCTTCTGTTGGTTTCTGTCACCACCTAATTTTAGATGAACACTTATCCAATCACTGCTTAGCCAGTTACTAACTTTAGAAGGAAAAAAACCACCTCACACCCGACCTCTTTGTAACGGAGAATTAATATTTTAGTTTTTGCTTGTGTATCTTACCTAAGCTGCAGAGTAATTAGAGACTCCGCATTCAAGCTGTAGATTCACTAATGTAACCAAACATAAATTTTGTGCTACAGCATAAACCACATAAGAGCTGATTAAAACTGCACCACTCCCAACCTAAAAATAAAGTGGAAAGGTTTATTTATACTGCAAGCAGCATCTTGTATTTAAGCTGTAACTGCAGTTGCCAACTCCATAAAGTAAGGTCAATTATTCCCACTGACAATTATTTAAAACAAAATTACTTTTCAGACCCCTTTCTTGAAAATAAGTCTTAAAACATTAGTATCTTAAGTCAAATGCTCAGAACCAGAGGGCCAATAGTGAGATCTGCAAATACCGCATCAGTACAATTTAACATGCACATTTTTAGACTTAACACTACATCGCAGTATTTAAATGTGTGCTTATCACCATTTTTCATCCCTTACAAATAAAGTCGAAGGATCATCCCAGGTAATCAGAGACAGTTTAGTTGTACAACAAGCTCTGCAAGAGCTGAAAAGAAACTGCACTTGAGTTAAGGGTGTCTCCAGCTGCCTTCTACACAGATACTGACTAACTGATCAAGCGAGTAGAGTTTTCAAATCCGTATCCCATCCCTCCTGCCACTGAGGCCGGTTGAATCTTTAACTTTAGATTTAGAGGAAGCATCAGACTAGTGACAAGCAAGCACGGACTTTGGAAGCTGCACACCAAATCTTTCATTTTTAACATGAAAACAAACATAGATAGCTTTTCTTTACATCTGTCCTAGCTAATGCAACAACAGCAGCTAGGTTAAGCATGTTTAAATCTTACCTGCAAGCAGCAGAAAAGTTGACAATTATATATGCAACAACTGAGTAAGCACGGGATGTTTACAGTTTGAATTTCCATGAAGAGAGGTGCCAGTTCCTCTAGCCCCAGCTTGAAGGCATATTGAATAGTTGTTGATCTGTGTTCACAGAAAGGAGCCTCAATCTACACATAGCCAGTGGCTTGCCCTCCTCAACACAAGCTGTACATACATGTAAATGCAATTATCCGTAAAAGTCACCTTCCGGTAAGAGACACCACAGTATTTGCAGATTTATCTGAACTTCCTTATGATTTAGTTCCTATACAGAGGGCTGGCTGCGGAGCCAGAGAAATTCTGGCAATGGTACAGCCTTTATCTAGCTGTTGTCTTCCTTGAAATGCCTGCAACTGACCAGCCTTCTCTCATGCAGTAGCACCGCTGCTTTAATTCCAGTTCTGAGAACACATTAAGAGACAAGCTTCATGGCTTCACACCAACAGCCTAGCCTCACAAACGCAGCTAAGCACACCCGCTACAATTCTCTGTAGATGGTGGACACCTATCCATGATGAACTAGCCTGAGACCTGGTGTGGTTTTTCCTCACTTGGCTGCACACACAGCCAAATCGGTATCACTTTGGGTTACCAACAAGCAAGGCCAGTTTCTTCCTCTTACCCAAAACAACTCATTGCTACAAAGAAATCCTAATTACCAGAATACAAACACCAAGACAAAGGGTGACACTAATGGGGGG
>NW_009646541.1:2651986-2657849 GCF_000708025.1 Charadrius vociferus
CGGGCCCGCCGCCGCCCGCTGCTGTCGGGCTGGGGAAAAAAGTTACAGCTATCCGAGTCAGTAATTCCAAATGGCAGCCTCATGGCATCTGCTCAAGCCTGCTGTATCGCGGCTTTCTTCTTTGCAATCACGTGCTAAGTCACTGCTGAATTTCATGCCCTAACTGCTCCAGCCACCAAATTACAGCGCAGCAGGGATGAGTGCCCCAGCCTGCCCGAACAGCATACGTTTACAAAAAGCTGCAAACTGTAATACAAGGGAGCTACACCGATTCCCAGCACAGGCTGATCATCTTCGTGACAAAACAGCGCCGGGAGCTGCTGCACTATTATAGCCATTCCTCATCGTAGCACTCTTGGAAAGGTATTTCAAAGCTGACTTCACTCTCAAGATTCAAAAGGATCTCTACCATGTCAGCCTGCTGTTAGAAACTGAAAATCCACAAGTTTTCCTCAGAATATCAGACGTGATCTCTAGAGAGCTAGGTCTTTTTTCTTTTTTCTTTTTTTTTTTAATTCCTTGCACATTTAACCAGTACATCTTACAAAATTCTATTAAGAATATTTACATCAGGTTTAAATATAGTTGTTGTGAATGACTATAGAAAACCTATATCCTGAACAGCCTTCTGTCAAACTGCATACAGCGTTTGTGATTGAAAGAATCAAAGAAAACACAGAAGACTGAAATTTTGAAGGACTTTATCACTTAAGTGCAATTTTCCCAGAGTCTCTTCTCTCAGGAGAAATGCACTTAATTGAAGAAAACAAAATTTCAACCAAAACCTGAGAACTTGCTACTTTGTCAAGTAAAAAAACCCAACCAAACAAACAAAACCCTACCAAACACTGCAGCAGGGAGAAGGCTGTAAGAGATCCAAGAATAAATACAGTTTTAATCAAGCCTGTCTCATCCTCCAACCCTGGAAGAAGCTTCAGCGTTGTTATAATTTGGGACCCACAACAGTACTTCTCAAGCAGATGTTTTGTAATTGTCAGAAGAGAAAGCTGCCACAATGCCATGGCGTTACCTCCTCTCCTTTTCTTCCAAAGGACTGAATACTTGTTAAACAGGAAAATAAAAACCCAACAGGGCCCATCACAGGCCCTGTCCCAGATTGTGAAAGAACCAGCTTTTGCAAACATCACATCAAGAGAATGTTTTCACAATTTTTAAAGGGATTTTTACTGTTAAGTAATAGGAAAGCAAACATTCCTTTACAATTTGTTCTACCCAACAACACAAGAAAGAGAAAGAGAAAATGAAAGTAACCACAAGAGAAGCAGCCAGACTGCATTCTCCAAGCTAAGAAGATAATTACACAGCTGGATCTCTAAAGTTAGAAGCTGTAATGACTCAATCTGTACTTGGGAACATAAAATAGTTTAAAAGCAGGACTTGGCTGATCCTTAGATGTCAACTACAAGCAATAAAACTGACCATATTCTGCAACTCAGTTTAATTCTCTGTACATTGGGGTTGGGAGAAGAACTCACACTAAGACAACAGGACTACAACCACCCAAAACATTTTAATAACACAAGGAAGGATGGAACACAGATTAATACTGAAGTCTGTAATTAGAAAGCAGCACTGCCCAATGATGAATGAGGATGGTCTGACTAATGAATAACTCTAAGCAAGCGGTACAGCTGGCAAGACAGCAGAGTCATCCCTCAGATGCAGCAATGCTTCAGAGATAGAAGGAAAAAAAACACAACTCCATAGTGACCAGGGGCATACTACCTACTTATAGAGAGGCTACTTCTGAAGGTCCTTTGTACTCGTTATGACTTTGTACCACACATCAAGCCTGAAGATTGACTGTACCATAGCTCGCTTATGAATCCCAAGATCATTCGTGACTGATTTTAATTTGGAAATGGTTTTGATTTCAATTAGCAACATTCATACATGCCACGGTGCAAAAAAATAGTTTGTATTTCTGATGGCAAAAATCCTCTCGATGGGCTTTAGCCTACACCATCAGTTACATTATTCCACAGCCACAAACAAGGCTTTTTCCTTATCATCTAGAGCTGATGGACTTCTCCAACGATCTTGCACAGCAGCAAGTCAGAAGAGTGGCAGGACAATTGACTCAGCAGTTTAATAACAAAGTTTTTTATGTATGATTAATAGTGTTTCATGTTTATCAGTGCCCTTTCAACAACTTTTCTGTTCAGTGTTGTATTCAGAATTGCATTCTTCATAAAATAGGTTTCCAAGCCAAGGAAGTAAACTAGAACTATGTTTAAGGTCTTGAGAAGTCAAAGAGGATTATGAGCTCTTTCTCTAAGAGAAGCTGCCAGTGTAACCTGCCAGCACATGAACCCTGACCCTTCAGGTTCCCGTGAATATTTCTAATATCGTGTTTCCCACCCAGCCTCCCTGACCTTTCTCTTGACGTACGACTATCAATTCCTTAACTAGTCAAAAGACATGCAATCTGAGATTCTTCCCTCCTACCCTGATGCTTTGACTCTTCCTCTAAAGACAATTAGGAAAAAACATAGTGATACTGCAGAGAAGACTATGGCACACCGTTGCTAATACGGTTACTCGTCCTTTGGATCCCCCAATCAAGAGTATTTCAGAAGTGCTGAGAAGAGTCCTACAGTTTAAGCAGGGCACTATTATGCCTCATGGTACTCAACATCTCATAGTTGTCCTTACAACTTAGGTTTTTTTCCACAGCCCAAAACAAAACGTGAGGAACCATGAGTAAAAGAGGTTTCTGTGAAGAGTAATTTGCTTTAGGAAAGAGTCCACAAGGTACAGAGCACCAGGTAGCCTCCAGCAGAGCAAGTCAGATGACTTAAGAAAATTATTCAAGTGAGGTCACTTAAAAATACCTAACAAATGATAGCTCATTTTCCCAAATTTGGCTAAAGTTAGATATTAGACTTGCAAATGACAGTTGCAAAGGTGTCTCCTAGAACATCGCAGGATAACTTCCAGAAAAAAAGAAGAAAAAAAAAGATATCCTAAGAATAGCAAGAGTCTACCAATCTTCAGTTATTACAAAGACCACTTCCATAGTAAAACATTTTGAGATTTATTGGGTTTCAGGCCAGAAGGTCTGTATAAACACACTGCCTGCCTTTTACCAAGCAACACATAACATCTGTCCTGTCTTCCCGTTGAGCTAAAGCATAAGCATTTTAATGTTATTACTCAGGTGGCAGGATCTACCACATCCTCTGAACAGCTCAGTAGTTATCTTCCCTCACTGTTTAAAACATACAACTTTGAGATCAATAGCTCTAGCTGGTACAGGTTTTTCAGCCCTAACTAGTGGCATTTCAGCAGGCACCTGTTTTTACAGAGCACCACAAGATACTTCTTATTTGAATCCACCTTTGAAGGCAGGTACTGACTCTCAGACAAAACACCAATTTAACAAAACCAAGAGGCGTTTGGGGGACAGCATCTGCCACTACGACAAACTCATTCACCACACTGAAACCTGGTATCATTTCTGCTATTCTAGCACATCTGTTTCTTATGCCTTTTGGAACAGAAAAGCAAGGGCTCGGACTTGCAGAATATTAAGTGCCTCCTCACAAGATGCCACAAGGGTAATGCCCATACATTTTAACAGGAAGGGAATGATTCTGCATTTGAGTCAGAGCTGGCCAGGCTCTGAACTGCACCAGCAGCAATCTGGCTGCCCTCCTGGGACAAGAGGAACTGAGAAGTGCAAAGGGACTGCAGCTGACTTACAGCACTAATGTGGAAACAGAGTGCCTCCTTCCCTTTCTTTACGGCTGTTGAGCTCCAAGGGGGAAGTTGTTCTTCTGTTGCAACTCCAACTAATAGCTGACCACTTTTTCTGGTTTTCACCACTTCATCAGATTAACGCTTTGAATCAAATCTATTAATCTCCCCGTTCTTCTGCAGTAAAAGGACTTTTAAAGTAAGAGATCTTTTAAAGCCTTAAGATACTGATGATTTTCAACCAATACTGACAATCACCCAGCCTGGTTTTGGACAGTCTGGATGTTGGGAACTGGGGCAGACACCACAGCAGTGGAAGCCCTTCCACAGGACTGCCAGATAACCAGAAGTGACTATGGTCAAAGATTACAGAAAGTTTCACAATAAAATCATGCTACTCACTATCACTGGGCATAAACACATCAGAAAGGACTTCCTGTCATTCCCTCCCCCAAGAACTGACCCTTTACATCTCTGACTGAACTTTTTCATTAAAAATACGAGCCCATCAGGACAAGCTCATACTACATAAATTAAAGCACTCCACTGCTAAATTTTAGAGCTTTTTCAATTAGTTAAATTCTAATACACACACAATGAGAAACTATTGAAAACCAAGAACTATACGGATACCTGTAATTTAAAAAATAAAACCCAAGACAGTTTATATTTCTCAACTAGAGAGCTATTTTACCTGCAAGCAGGACAGCCACCAACTACTACTACAGAAGTGGTGGTAGCAGGCTGTTGAATAATGGTGTACGTGCTCGAATAGGTTGGCTGCGATGTCGGTGGAGGAACAGCATACCCTAAAATAAGAGCAGAAAAAAAACCCAACTCAATCACCGCACATAAGGCACAAAGAGCAATGACAGGAGTTTAAATGCATGGAAACAGAACACGGAAAAAAACAGAAACGTAGTCTTGATTGAGCACTTAAAGAAGCTCCATCAAAATCAGAGTTGGAACACACTACTCAGCACATCTAATAGCAAAGCCACTTCATAAACCCAAGTATCTAGTACAATTTAACCATCTGAAAAGGACACTGAGCTAATAATTAACTTTGAAAATTCATTTCAATGCCGTTTGAGCACTAGGGAAAAACAGTTTAAAGAAACAATGACCACAGCTTTCACTTCTGGACACAATCTATCAGGTATGTCCTACTCCAGGGGACAAACTAGTTGAAACAGAATAAATCTTCCTCTGGTTTCCAGCTTAAATTCCATATATTAAATTTATAACTGGAGAGAGAGGTAGGAGTGACAAGATGCAAGTGGAAAGGAAGCAGGTTGCATAGCACAGAAAAAAAACCCCAAACTTTCAGAAAACCCATGTTGTTAGCTAGTGAATGTGTCATTTTAACAGCTGTAGTTAGAAAACACAAGCCCTTAACTACTGCACTAACGCTAACAACTTAAAAAAAAAAAGTTTTTTAAATAGTGAGATGGACGCAGCACAATCAGACAGTCAAGGTACGCTTTGCCCAAGTACAATCCATTTGGAGCTGCTATCCCAGGGTGCAGTTCTCAGATTTTCTTTATTAAAAGTTACGCATCTGTAAAGTCCACCAATCTTCACTACTTGAAATTAAACTGAAAATAATCTGCTGTATTTGTATTGTAGAAAAATAAGCTCCAAGTTATTAGCAGGAAATCAGTCTACGGCCCCAAGTTTCATCCCAATGCTTGATGACTGGGGGTCTGTCTGCTGCATTCTGAAGCATTCCCTCAATGCTAGAGTCCTTCCAGAGAGGCTGCTTCTTTCTTTAACAGAGATCAGTATTAACTCAGTTAACAGAAGTACTGTACCTACTCACCTGCGTAAGCCTCTCCAAGACTACCGAGGTGTATCAGGAAAAGCAAACATTAAGCAGAGTACAGTGAAGCGCACGCAAAGAAAAGTGCAAGTCTGGGGTCTGTTTAACTGCTGACGCAGCTGTGCCTCTTTGCCATTGTTTTGAGGCGGAAAACCCGCACATCCGAGGGATGCGTGCGAACTCGGTGGCTGTTTTGGGGAGGGCAGAACACGAACACGACGTTACACCTCAGCGGCACCTGCGGGGGGAGGGGAGAGGGAGGCGGCGCGTTTAACCCCGGCTCCGCCGCCCGTCCCCTCGCTGCGCCGGAGCCGCAGGACC
>NW_009646541.1:2659154-2661379 GCF_000708025.1 Charadrius vociferus
GGGTTTGAAAGAGGCTGAGGAGAACGCCGAAGAAAAGTCACGTGGCTCAAAGAAACACTGACGTTAAAGAAAGGCCGAGGGGGGCAGAGGAGGGCGGGGGGATGCCGCTCCCTCCCGGCAGCGAACGAAAGGAAGACTTGACCAGCACTTTCACTGGGCTCAGCTCCCAAAATCGCTCCTGAAATCACAGCTGGACAGCTCAGGCCAGTTCTTGAAAGGATCTTAAATGTCTCTTATCACCATTAAACTCTGGCCTCGTCCCTCCTTCAACCCTTGAGCTGTGCGATTCCCCAGATGTTTCGGGTTTGAAATGTGCCCGGGTTTGTCCTTTGCTACAGGCACCACCCCGGCCCCCACCACCGCAGCCACCACCGAGCGACTCCGGCAACAGCACCCCTGTGCAGCAGGGAACGCCTAGCCCCATTCCATGGCGGGGGGGATACCATAAAAATGGAAAGAGATTAACCATTTGCCTCCAAATCAAACACTTTTGAAAGAGAGAGGGATGTGGATTACATGACCCAAAATCCAAGCATCACATGATGGCAAGAGGATCGCCCCCCCTGCCTTCTGCCTCCTCTCTCCGGTCTGCAGCGCCAGACTCAGTTGGAGGGGCACCGCTCACCCTTTGCAGTGCCATTTGAAGACCGCTCCTACTCTGAGGAAAGCTTTTGTGTACTGCGACTGTCGCAGCATAAATATTACATGAGGTTTTTGAAAGAAAAATCGAAAAGCACAAGTGCAACTCATTGCTTCCTCATTAGGGGAAAGATGCTTCCCTAAAACTAATGTCAAGTGATGAGGAAAAATCCCCCTTTTGAAGAAGTGATGTTTGGCAAAGCGTGGAAGGGCCGGCAGCAGGGATGCTGCCCGTATGAACCATCTCTGACTGCGTCGGGACAACAGCCACAAAACAGTGAAACAGGATTTAAAATATCTGACTATGCTTTGGACAGAGCAAAGTCGTTTGTAGTAACAGGATATTAAAAAAACCCACAAAGTTGATTTTGGAGTGCTCTAGCCTTGCCTAGGGCTGGGATGTGTGCCGCTCAGATGGGCAGACCTCCCCTATCTGTGTTTCGATGCAAACCCTATTTTTGCTGTGGTACACTGCCGGTCGTCTTTAGACTGCTGCAATTGTGGGCAGAACTGAGGGAAATCTCCACAGCCGACAAGGGTGAGCAACCTGAACCAAGGGAGACCTCCTTCCTCCCTCACGCGGGAACCACAAGACCAAAGGACAGAAGTCAGAAGGGGTTTCTGGGTGTTTTCTCTCTCTTTGGCAGGGCCTCCCCCACTCGGGGAGGACGCGGGGTGCACCCTTCACGGGCCGTGGGCTGGAAGTGAGGTTGGCATTAACCCAGTGCCCCGGGATTACACAGCAAATCCACTCTTCAAACTGATGGCAAAATGAAAATCAGTTTACGCTTAGCTGTTTGTTTTCGCAAAACCTTTCTCTTGTTAGCTCCTTACAGAATGGAAGTCTCTATTGCAACAGCAGCAACTGAACAAAGTGGGGCGCAGCATCGGGCACCACCAGCGAGCAAGAGTCCTCCTAAGGCATCGATTCATTCCCAACTTTTACATCCAATTACAGCGGTAGCAGAGCCAGCAGACTCGTTAGCTGGCTGCAGGCCACAAAAACGTTACGTGCTGCCAGTGTTATGGAGAGCGTTCCTTTGGTTTCACGTGTGAGGCCCTTGTAAATAAGTGTAACAAAACTGTACTGGTTGTAACTGACTTATCATGCAAACTCCTTGCGTGATCAAGCGTTCACGCTGCCATCCTGTAGGGTTACAGGACTGTGGTTCAGAATCCAAAGTGTACGAAAACGCTGGAAAATGTGTGCTTTGGTCCCTGCGCAGGTTGGTGCCCACCTCCACACAGAGCTTTTGCCCCCTGCTAGTGTTTTGATGATTTGATCATTGTAGTAAAACATCTTTATAATGACCAAGTACTGCTTAGGTCCCAGGAACTGCATACGCGTCAAACGTATCAGAGTCACAACTGCTACAAATCGCACAAAATTAATTTCCTGGGACCTCAACAGTACTCGGTCTTTGTAAAGATGATGATCAAATCATCAGAACGCTGCCAAGGGGCCAAAGCTCTGTGTGGAGGTGGGCACCAACCCGCGCCAGGGAGGAAGGCGCAGCAGCGGGAGCCCCGTGTGCCCGCGGGGAGCGCTCCGGGCGGGACGGCCCCGCTCACTCGGGCCTCATTCC
>NW_009646541.1:2662399-2686393 GCF_000708025.1 Charadrius vociferus
CAGGGGCTACGGCCCCGTCAGCGCGGACCTGGCGGAGCCGAGGGAGGAGGGATTTCGCAGGAGTGGGGCTGATTTTTTCCAGTCCCCTGAGAACAGCGGGGAACCCCTGCGTTCACCGAAGGGCGCGGCAGCCGCGAGCGCTGAGCGCCCCTCCGAGTCACCCAACGGTCCTCTCCCTCGTCCGCAGCACAGCCACTGCAGAGGGGCCCAAACTGAGGTCTTAAAAGTAGTTTATAATCCCAAATGCATTTGGGATTTTCCCGTGATTCTCTAAACACTCTGCCTCAAAAGTTCAGAAGAAACAATATGCAGAAACTCTCCCTCTGTGTGTTTTAACCCAGTCGCATCTGCCTGGATTATCTTAATTCTGTCCAACCCGTATTTTTCCTAACTTCATAACCTTTGGAATCTTTGGAGCTTTCACTACCTTTTTCTGAGCTGTTCCAGGTACTTTTCTGCCCACCTCGACTGTTGTTCCAGATGCTGGCCTCCATTTGCAATTTGCCCACCTTTAACACAGCCGAGCATCGCTTTTCTCTATTACCCGGCTAGGTAGGCATCCTCACTGCGTTATCCGTAACGCCTCCTTTACCCCAGGCTCGCTGGCATTCTGGTCGCTTAAGGTTAAATGCGTAATATTTTCCTCTGTTAGGAAGACTGTTTCGCAGAATTTCAAGTGCTAATACTGAAAGGTTTATTTTCACGGCCTTTATTTTTCCATGGTACGGTAAGAGGTCATGGCTCTGTGGGACTGCGATGGGTGGTGTGTGTAGCACCACCATCGTTACCAGCTCTGGAGAGCGAAGCCCGCTGCTATAAACGAGTCTGTGCTGCTTCAGCTCAGCGCTGACTTCTGCCCTCGGCCTGCCAAAGCTGTCCCGTTAGTGTTGTGAGCTCTTGTAGGACAGGCGGTAGCCTGCTGGTAGCAAGGTCTTTCAGGTGAATTTTCAGAGCCATCCGGGAGGTGTAACTGCACGGCTCCGGCTGAAAGAGATCTGGCTGCCAGATCTTGCACAGGCTCTTTTTACAAGATCATTCTTTGCAACTTTAATTTGACCGATGATGGCTCAGAGCAGAACTGATCTGCAGTAGATTCGAGATCTATTTTTTATACCTGTCATTTTCATTAATACCTCCTTTTTGCCTTTCAGACATGGCCATGCCCAGTTCCCTTTTGTGGGCTGTTGACATTTTTGGGAGGGTTTACACTCTGTCTACGGTTGGCCAGTACTGGGAGCTCTGTAAGGACACGCAGCTGGAATTCAAACGGGTCTCTGCTGTCAAACAGTGCTGCTGGGGAATAGCCTGCGATCATCAAGTATACACCTACGTGTTCTCGGGTGATGTTCCTATCAGATACCAGGAAGAAACCTATGAGAATCAGGTATGAAGCGTTGCGGGGGCCTCTATCGCACTGCCACACACTCATCAGAAAAGAACGATAGCAGATCCATACGTCAGCTGTCTCTATGTGTGTTTCTCATGGGAAGATCGTTTGGTTTTATTTGTTTTCATTTTTTACATGATGCTTCTGAAGAGTATATATGTGCCAAATAGCACGTTATTCTTTTAATATTTTAATTCTCAAAGGAAGGTTATACTTCCCGGCTATTACAAGAAGCAAGGCCAGTGTGCACTGCAGCCTGCTTTATGCGAGCCGTTTCAGGCTGCAACGTTCACCCATTTCACCTGATGGTTTCCTTTCCTTAGTGACAAATGCACAATCCCCTTAAGAAATTGTCCAGTGTAACTTCTAGGCAACAAAGGTGCATTATCAAAAATGTATTACTCTTTAGAAAATACTGGTTTTTAATGTTTCAAAGAATTCTCTGCTAAAGGCATAACTCTCCACTAAAGTACGTTTCCAGCTTTTTTTGCCTAAAAGTGTTATGATGACCCTTCCTATGTGACTTCCTTCAAAAGAATCTCTTTAAAATAGTATTTTAAAGGAAATTTATCTATTTTGTTTTTAAGTTATCCAAAAGTTATTTGAGGAGAAAACGGAAGGATTTTCTTGAGCACGTTTCTCTGATTTCTAATAGGCAATGGGATAAACCTAAGTTGAGAAAAGACACTAACTTCTCTACATGGGTAAAAATATATATATAATTATGTACCTTATTTGACACTGATATAACTTTCCAGCCATTTAAGAATGTTCCTTTTGTTATATAAACACGTTCTTTAAAAATGCAAAACTTTAAATTTTATTTTATTTGTTATTTTTAAAGCCTGTTTTCTTTGTTCTAGGCTATAAAAAAATTGAAAACAAAATACTAGAAAGCATAAAAAATATAGGAGGATTTTAAAACTCATTTTCCATGTGCCCTAAAATGTAAGACAGTATTACATGACAAATTTTGCTAGTATTTGTATAGTAGGTAAGAGCATAGGGAAAAAGAAGAATCACAGCTGCATTGGCAAAAAAACCTAGCAAGTTACTTGTTGTGTCACTGATTAAAGCCAGATTTGGGAAAAAAAACCACCAAACCCTCTTAGTAGTATAAGATACAAGGAAGGTTTACTGATGTTACTGAAGTTATCTTGATGTAGTTTCTGGCACAGAAGCCATGCTGGTTTTCTAGTGCAGGCAAGATTTCTTTCTTTCTCAAGGAGAGCAGATTAGAGGTCCCAAGGCCGCCTATACAGCATTATCCTAATGCTGCAGTGTCATGGTGCCACACGCCACCAAAGAAAAAAGCACTGTAGGAGTCGTAAAGTATATCATCAGGTGTTCCTGTTCATATAGCTGAAAATGACTTGGTTGGCACTAGCTCTGCAATCAGCCCTTCTCTGATACTTGAAAAAGCTTCCTCCAAAGGCGGCATACGCTAGGGCCTTACAGGGTGAACGCTTTCTCGTTCACCCAAGGAATTTATTCCTCTTCTACTTCAGAAAAAAAGAAGAGTATCATTTATGACTCTCTAGGACTCTGTAGATGTGCCATGAGATAATGTGATCTCAAATAAAATATTTTATTTATTATTTCTGGCAGCGCTGGAATCCAGTTGGTGGCTTTTGTGAGAAATTACTGCCCAGTGACCGCTGGCAGTGGAGCGATGTGAGCGGGCTGAAACATCAGCAGCTTGATAGTTTCATACTGCCTTCACCACACTGGGAGTGGGAGTCTGACTGGTATGTGGATGAAAATATTGGAGGGGAACCAACAGAGAAAGGGGTAGGTGAACAATACCAAAGAGATCTATTCTGGGAATCCTTAGTCTGTAAAATAAAAGGCACTTTTATAGAAGTGTAAAAGGTCTGTAAAAATAAAAGGGGCTTAACTTCCCATGGCTACTGCTTTCTGGGAAATAGCTCAACTGTAATACAACACAAGGAAGGATCTTGTCTGAAGGCTTTTGAAGTCTATAGGAGCTTCTGTAGAAGCTTTTTCAGGCCATGAAATGCTGGCAACTGGATGACATTGTTATTTAAGATCTTTACTATGAAGAAAGTAAAACGCTTTACTGTGTCTTGTTTGTTCTGTGTATATCATCCAGAGGAATTTGGACGTGATTCATAAGTCACTGGTGGAATTAGCTGATCTGTTAATCAGGGCTGTTGAGCCACGCACAGTAACTTGTATTGTGTTTGCAGGAGTGACTCTTGTGCAGAATTGCTCTGAGTTATGATTTCGAGCTTTCCCTTGGTCCTGATTTTCATAAAAGAAAACTTCTGTTTGCAGGGCTGGACTTACGCCATAGACTTCCCCAGCACCTACACAAAGGATAAGAAATGGAATTCTTGTGTCAGACGCAGGAGGTGGATCAGATACAGGAGATACAAATCACGGGATGTTTGGGCAAAGGTTCTGGATATCTTTTAAATATTAAAGAAACTGATTTTCTAAAATAATCAATTATAGGTGCAGGGAAATTCATTTTTATCACTGCTCTGTAGGCTGCACCTGGCTTCCTTGACTTCCAGCTTGTAATTCTTGCAAGCATAAATGGAAGGCTGGGATTTTTCAGAGAAACCTGTGGTAGTAAGGTGCCAAATCTCATGGTAATGCAGTTGGAGGTAGATGCTCAGCTCCTTTGCAAATTTCAAACCAACCTTTTAACTTCCTTTGGTGGTTTGACAAAGCACTCTCTTTCGAGGTGGCACCTGTCTAGCATCATTCACCAGTTGTGTCCTTTATCTATATGAATAACTGTTCTTTAATAATTGTTGTTCCATTCTAAGAATGTACAAAAATTGTAATTTGTGATGTTCCAGCTTTCCAACTCAAAGAACATCTGTATGCACTGTTCTGTGAGTAAAAATTTCCTATAGTCAGGGGAGGAAACACAGACTTCTTCATGCTGCTTCGGCAGCGTTTCCCCTCTCTGCTTATAGCAGCCTTGACCGAGAGGAAGAATCTCCATGCTCAGCTGCGTTAGTAAGCGATACATAAACCAGCCTGCGGGAAACAAGCTAGGCCACCAGCCAAACCGCCGACCTATTTGCAGTGTCTCCTCTTCTCCTCCCAATCTTCCTTCTCGTTGCTTTAGGTCCTATCCCACGATGATCCAGATCAGTTGCCAGACCCTTTCAATGACATCTCCGTTGGAGGATGGGAAATCACGGATGAGCCTCCTGGCCGTTTATCAGTATGGGCGGTTTCTTTACAGGGAAGGGTATGTGCACGTTCCCCAAGTTTTCTAATACGAATTACTACTGAAAAGGAGCTAAATGCTTTAAAAGCAAGGCGGGTTTGTCATTGTCTTATGTTGGTAAGGAAAGATACTGTTTCTGCATCTGGCAGAGGATGTAAAAGCTGCTTTGGGACTACATTATAGTAACTTGTGTTGTAAATAGAAAGGCTTGGTGTCTCAGGGTTGCTGTTTTATGGAAGCCTTAAACCTCTATAAATAGGTGAATCTTAAAAACTTGGGCTGAGTCGAGTCTTACATCCTGAAAAACGCCCAGAATGCAGGCTATGGAGCTGCCAACAAACAGAAGGAGCCTTAAAACCTGATAAAGATTCTCCTGTCTCTGTGGTGGAGAGTCAGGAATGATTAAAGAAAGAGTTTACGAAATGGTTTTCTAAGGCTTATTGATCAGAAAATTAAAACCTCCTGGCCTGGCAATGTGGAGTCCAGCTCTGGAATGTTTTCAATTGATTTGCTATTGAAAACTATACATCTTTCTTTTGTTGTTGTTTTCGGCCTGCCATAAGGTGTCTCCTCTTTTGCAGAGTGCTGTAAAGAGTTGATTCTTGCTTTCCTTCCTTCATCCTTACAGCATGTATCCAATATTCCTTTGTCTCTAGACAATTTCTAACTTGTGGTCTCACAGGGAAGAAGGTAATACTTTTAACAGATAGCCTGAGATTTCAGTCACACTTGGCACTGCCTGGACAGGCAAGCAATCTTGGTTAAATTGGTTAGAATAAAATTCCCTATGCCTCGTACTTGCCAGTAATAAGTGACAAGCATCCCACTCCACAGGCTTACTTGACTGACATTGTAAAATGCTTTAATTTCCCAAGTCAAAGTCCCCAGAGAAATTAAGTATTTCTAAATATGAGGATTTAGCACTCGACAGTCGTGTTCTGGAGCGCTCGTATGACTCGGCAGGATGCTTTCTATGTTTGACCTTCCTATTTTGACTGTGATCTATAGCAGAGTGCAGAGACAGTAGGACCACGACTGGCAAATGGACTGGATGTCACTGAAGGCTGCACAGGGAATGGAATTTTTTACCCATATTGTAGCAAGCTCTGTTCAGTGAAAGTGAGGTCAGGCCATCAGCTAACAGTAACATTTTTGTGTTATATATTTGTTCATTCTTTGTTTATATAACATGCCCTGAAATACACTGAAGTGTTTTTTAAATATACACAGAAATTGTAGCAACAGGTTACTGTACCCAGTCCAGATTCGCTTCCATAATAAAAGCTAGTCTGTAGAAAAGCCTCCTCCCTTAGTACATAAGGAAATAGTCTAACTGCATAATCAACATCAAAAGCATACCTTTAAAGGCCAGAGTGCATACACTGCATAAAAAAATCCTGTTGTTAAAGGACTGTTCTTTCCAGTTTGTCTTCATGCTTGTCTCAATGGTTTCATTGTTGTAGTGATACCTTTCTGTTTGTTTATTTTTAAACTTGTCTAGGTATGGTACAGAGAAAACGTCTGCCATCACAATCCAGAAGGTTCCATGTGGTCTGTAATCGCCACTCCTGGTGAAGTTGTACAGATCAGCTGTGGACCATATGACCTCCTTTGGGCAACTCTTTGGGAAGGGCAAGCTATTG
Source organism: Charadrius vociferus (assembly GCF_000708025.1). NCBI lineage: Eukaryota > Metazoa > Chordata > Aves > Charadriiformes > Charadriidae > Charadrius > Charadrius vociferus. The sequence continues at coordinate 2,668,641 of NW_009646541.1, forward strand.
TGAGAGAAGGAATTGATAGGAATAACCCCCAAGGTAAAGTTTGTTTCATTTAGCTGGAAGCCCCTTTGATTTTGTATAATGTTGAATAAGAAACTAACCTGCAATGCCTTTTGGGTTTTGTTTCTTGCAGGAATTTCCTGGAGTACTGTGGAGTCTCCAAGCTCTGAAAATGGGATTATGCACGTCTCTGTGGGTGTTGATGTGGTGTGGTGTGTTACAAAAGACAGAAAGGTAAGAGGTGTCATGCTCTCATTCTGTTTCTTTCCCTCCCTTTTTATATCTGCTTTTCTCAAACAGGCATGTAACTTTCCTAGGAAACATTGGTGATTTGGACTCCCTGCCCCCATGGTTTGGGCAATTCCAGTCCCCCTTGCTGTTATGGGAGTACTCTGGTTTGTGATACGCATAGTTGTGTTTAATTTAAGGGAGACTTTCTGCTTTCCTCTTGGAAGGAATTTTCTAAACCCAGTCAGACAGATGGGGTAGGTGGCTGGGGATGTAAAAAAGGGCCTACTTCTAAGGGGTATTAGGCATCGAAACTGAAGGGACTCCTAGCTGCTCACTTGTTTCCACATGGTCTGACCTTACATCAAAACCAGCAGGGTTTTGGATCGTCAAGTCGCAGGGAGTCTTAAAGTCTTGAAGAATGTATTAGAGTGTTCTTGTTCTGGTAGCAATCAAAATCCTGAATTCAAAAGCATGGATGAATTCTGTGTATGTGTAGCAGTTTTAAGCAACTTGTTACTCTGGTTTAATGAGTTGCTACTTGTCAGCTGAGCCGTGGTAAGAGACTCTGTCCAGCCCGCTCCCTTTGCCAAATAAGTCCACTATAGTAAATGTAGATAAGCTAGCATGGTTTTCTTCAACTCTGCCACAAGATAGTAATTGCACTCTCTGTTATGTGATTCAGCCAGCAACTTCCAAAGTAGCTGCTTGCCACTATATGACCACATGCTAAATACAGATGGAAATGGTTTTTTTTGCTGCTGTTGTAGGTGTGGTTTAGAAGAGGAGTGAACTCGCATAATCCTTGTGGAACAAGCTGGATTGAAATGGTTGGAGAAATGATGATGGTAACCGTAGGCTTAAATAACCAGGTAAGACAGCTGTATACCAGTTATGAGGATATTTGTGTTCCTCTTTGTACAGACAGCGTTCAGACATGGCGAGGAGTGTCAGCAATGCCAATATGGACAGCTGAACAAGAGGTTCATGTGCTTGGAACTGCTAGGAAGGAATGCGTGGCTGAATTCCTCACCAAAAGATAACATTCAGCATGTCTCTTGTATGGCACATTCAGGTGCAAACAGTTTCTGTTGATGGTACAGAATTTTATGCAGCATCTACAATATCAGCATTAAGGAAGAACACAAAAGCAAAATGCAGTGTCCAGCAGATTTTTGTGCTGAGTTTTCCACCGCTGCCATTTCCTTCACCAAGCCCTTTCCTTCCCTAGGTATGGGGAATCGGCTGCGATGATAGAGCAATTTATTTTCGTCAGGGTGTCACACCAAGTGAGCTCAGTGGGAAGACATGGAAGGCAATTGTATCCGGCCGAGAGAGTGACAGATCTCAGACCGGGAGCTCAACAAGTCTGCTCAGGTACTTAGTAAAATACCTGCTCGAGACACGGTACACCAAGAGTTCCAATGCTAGGAGATATTTCTTTACATTCAAACGGTACAGACAGGGAGGAGCAGGGGAGGTATCTCTAGCCATTATCTATGCCAAAAACATTTGCATTTTTTGCCATTAAAATTAAGGATAAGCAGCAGTTGTTGCATTCAGAGTAGAAACTGAAGCTCCCACTTTTGAATTCACTGCATGCTTGCCGTAAAGTGTGTTTCTCTGGGCTTTGCTGTCACTATCTGGATAACAAGAGAAAATGTTACCTGTGAAATACCATGAAGGAGCGTCAACTCCACTTAGGAATTACCCTTCTCCTGAGTGTCACTGTACGTTTCCTTTCCTAGAGAGGGTAAATCAGTAACTCCCCACTGACTGCTGGCCTCCTGGCTGTGCAAGACATGCCGGTGAAGCTGGGAGTGCTACACAAGCTACTTGTTTGAGTCAGAGTGTGCTCTGAGTAGAAGCCCTCTCTAGCTACAACAATCACAAAGTTAATAACAGGCTTTAAAAAATCCTATTCATGATTTCCTACCCAGAAAACGTGATGTTGCTTCAGAGAGTTGTAGGCAGTCCCCACCACCAATTGTTTGAAAGGATCACTGAAATATCATCCTATGTTTCAGATTCATTAGACTGGTCTGCCAGATTTGTGTCAAACTCTTTCCGTTGATGGTAGAGTTTTACCTTCAGACAAGAAGTCTGCTGTTTCTCTCCTAAAGCTGAAACATTGGGTTGATTTCTGTATGTCTGTGGTCTCAGGCCTGTGCTAATTTATAATGCTTTGGATGATAGTTAATTAATTATCTATTTGTCCTTCAGTGCTGGCTGTTTCTTTACTGATGATATTCAGAACCAAACAAATGCGATCATTCAGGGTGATGCAGATACTTCCTCTGATACAGAGCTTCCAAGCGTACCCGTGAACCTCGCCAACGCTCCCCTGATGGGCGCTGCAGCCAGCAGCAGTGGTCACGGCACAGACAACCAGACAGCAGAAACATGTGCAAATCTGACTGTGGATCCTCTGGACTCTGGTCAAGGAGAAGCCACTGTTGCTTTGACTAGTAATGAGAAAGCTAATCTTGAAATGCATAAATCTTCTACAAACCCAAATCCCTCTGCCGAACCGCAGTGGACAAACATTGACTTGAAGGAGGCCCAAAAGCATCCAGTCCTCTCTGTCAGCAGCTTTGCAGAAACATCCAGCCTGTCTTCCCTTGGCGTGTTCTCGGTGGGAGCTGAAGAACAGTACGGACCCGATGAGCACCCGCTGTGGGCCTGGGTGTCTGGGGGAGGCTGTCTGGTAGATTTGCACAGCCCACTGAAATGGTTCACTGTTCCGTCAGGTACTATCCAGTCACCACAACAGACCCTAATTCCCAATGCTCTTTAAGAAAAATGTTGGTTTGGGGTTGGGTTTTTTTGAACAAAACCATGGCACAAAACTTCTGATAACCCATTTACTCTTATTGCAGTTTGTTAATACGCTCTGTGTCTGAGGATAGTGCTGCATGTATTCAGCTGTAAAGCACTTTGGGATTGAGATATATAAATGTAAAGGTGATGTTTTCTCTGAATTTCTGTAAGAATTTTGTAAAATAGTGCTGGATCTGCATCTAGTTTTTGATTGCACTTAAACTGCAACTTCAGGGGAAAACTGGTAATATCACGGAGTAGTAACAAAGCAGGGAAGAGGGCTTTCTTCAGAGATGCAGGTGCCGCAAATAACCGCCTCGCTCCTGCCGTTCCTACTGAGACATGGGTGAGACAGAGAAAGTACTCGGAGGCCTTGTGCATGTGAGCCCAGCTGATAACGGGATGGAGTTGGAATTTAGATCCTTGAAAGACAGTGGAATATAACCATGTTTTCAAAATAAACCATGAACTGTGGCATCCCAGTATTTAATAACAGTGTAACTCTTTAATGCTTTGTATTACCTAATTATCTTGCAGTTCACTGACAAAAATCCCAACAAAGATTATAGCTTTGAAAGATTTTCTATAATCATCTAGTGGTCCCATTTCTATGCATCATTTACAAAGTTTGGTTGTAATATATTGATTCCAAAGAATTAGAAAAATTATGTCAGACTGGGTCAGTTCAGCCCAGTGTTCAAAGCAGCATCATGTTTTACCTTTCACCAAACTGTATTCAGAGCTCACTGGAGTTCATTTGTTGGTTCTGTTCTAGGTTTGTCGTCCTCTGTGCAATCTCTGTCTCTGTCCATCACTCCAGCACAGACAGCAGCATGGCGAAAGCAGATTTTTCAGCAGCTCAGTGAAAGGACAAAGCGGGAACTGGAGAATTTTAGGCACTATGAACAAGCTATTGAGCAGGTAAGCAGCGAGGATGCTTATCTCTTGTCTCCGAAACACACCTGTCAATACTGGATATCAGTAATACATTTCCAATGTACTGATCTGAACTTAGTGTCAGCTTCATATTCTTGTCCTTATTTCTGTCTGTGACCACTTTCCTGGATTATCACTGTCTGAGCTCCCTGTGGGAAACCAGCAGCTTACCAAACGTGGAGCAGCAGTCTGTATCTAAAAACATTAGCTGATAGTTTTGTTAGGAGCAAATGAAGCATTGGTCAGCATTATTTGAGTACACTGAGACCTCAAATCCACAGAGGAACGTTTGCAACAGTGGAACATTGTATGAATTATTCGACCACAAGATGAGGCTTCTTAATTGAAACAGTGACTCAAGTAGGTGAACTTTCCCTCTCTGCGACCATTAAGGGATTAACGTAACTTGCATAAATAAAGCAATGATGCAAACATCAATAGCAGCACTTAAATAGCGGCACTTTAGTTTGATGCTCCCCCTGTTATGACTCCTTGGCTCTTTTCAGATTAATTCGCATTTTTCGTCCTTCATTGCTAATTGCCAGATGACATCTGGAATTCGTTTGATTAAAAACACTTGGAGTCCAGGGGTTTAATCAAGTTTAAAAAGATTATGTCAGAAGCCTTTAAAGTCTGAACAGAAAATGTCTTACAACAAGGAGCACACTAGAGTCAGTTTGTATCTGTGTGCTTGTGTATTCTTGCAGAGGTAGAATGTTAATACTGATGTAGACATGCTATTTCAGTGCCTTTCTCTCCAGTTCTGTCAGTTTTCATTTTGCCTTCAGCTTCCTGAACACTGTGGTATACTCTGTGTCAGAATTAGCTGATATGGTACAGACTAACCTGCAGCAGAGATTTCTTGTGGTCACAAAAAATACTATTTGGGAGAAAGAAGAAGAGTCATGCAGTTTCCTTACCCCTGTCAATTTGTGTTTGCGTTGCAGTCAGTTTGGGTTAAAACTGGGACCTTGCAATGGTGGAGGAATTGGAAGCCTCATAAATGGATGGATGTTCGAGTTGCACTCGAGCAGTTCACTGGGAGCGACGGAATGCGCGACAGCATCCTGTTCATCTATTACATGTATCATGAGGAGAAAAAGGTGTGTTCCGCTTGAGACCCTTGAGAGAGTTGCATTTGGCAAAGGAAAACCTTTGAAGGGAAAGTAGTTTTATTAAGGGAGGCAAATTATTGTATGTTGCTGTTCTAAGTTTTGGCAACCAGTTCACATGTAGCTCACAGTGCTGGCAAACTGCAAGCTTTTCTAAGCTGTAGCTATGTCGATGCTATGTCAGAAATAGCCCGTCAGCAATCATCCATATTGTTTAAACCATCAGCTTTGCACCAATCAGGAATACTTTTGGAAGTTCAAAATGTTCTTGATTGTGAAGAAAGAGCCAAGCTTGGCTGGCCAGGGTCTTCATAAATAGGGTTAATGCATATGGGCAATATGAATCAGAGGTAGTACAGCACTGGAAATTGAGCCCCATTCCTTCTGCACCAAGAACCGATTCGTCACTATCCTTGGCAGGAGTGCCTTGTTCATAGTCCTGAAGTGCAAAAATGCCGGCACTGAGGACGGTATAACTGAATTTGTCTTAGTCACAATTTTATTCTCGTCTCAGTATATCCACGTGTTCCTGAATGAAGTCACTATTATAGTTGAAGTTCTGAATGAAGCCAAACACTCCTTCGCGCTGTATACACCTGAAAGGACGAAGCAGCGATGGCCGATCCGTCTGGCAGCCACAACAGAGCAAGAAATGCATGACTGGGTAATTCTGTGAATTTTTCATTTCAAGCTGGCAATATCTGAAATTAAACATAACAGCTAGTCTCTGAAATCCCAGTATTACATTTACAGTATCTGGTCTGCTTGCCTATTTTCACAATTTAGGTATTTAAAAAGTCTGTTCAAACTTATTTAGAGGCACCTGAGGCTTCCTATCTCCTCTGGAATTTGCACGCTTTCTGATGCTGCAGTTACCCACAGTAAAATCAATACTGTTTTTCTTTCCCTTCCTATCTCCATATACAGGTTAGGCTATGAATTAGTTAGGAGTTTAATTCGGTTCCTGTATTCTTCTGCATTGGTAGAAGAACTGTTATCTGTCGTAGAGAGTCTTACGTATAGGCAGGCAGGCATATATTCATTGAAGCAATGGCAAACCTGAAAGATACTTCATAATGATCAGATATTGCAGACCACATTGGTTGCAGTGATTGTGTTAATAATTTCTAAAACCCTGAATTCCAGTGCCTTTGAGAAAAAGCTGCTAATTCACTTTGCTGATTTGCAAGAACCTGCGAAGGTAAAACTTCATTTTCTAATACTGAAGCATCTATGGAAATGTTTGTTCTCGCTGTAAATGGAACCTTTTGGTTCTCTGCTTCTTGTTTTGTAGCTGTCTTTGCTGAACATGTCCTGTTGTGAAAGCAGACGGATTCAAGGCCCTCCTTCTCGCCACGCCATTTGGTCCGTTACTTGTAAAGGAGACATCTTTGTTAGTGAGCCAAGCCCTGAACTGGAGGCTGGACCACACCTGATGCCATGCGATCAAATGTAAGAGGTTTCAGCAGCTGTTCTTTCTGCATGAGACGCCATCCAGCCAAGACTGTTTTTCATGGCATGTCAGTGGCTTTGATGGGCTGTTGGAGTATATAGCACACTGCAGATGTCTGTCAATGACAAGGTTAATGGCTGCCTTCATATTCATAATTTCTGAAGAAATTCACCAAATTATATTTTAATTCTTAGATGCTAGAGCTATTCATGCAATTGCAAAAGCCTTTCTCATTGAGATCCCATTTTTTTGTGATTGCATCTTTAATGCCGTAATTATGTAAATTAAGAGATGGCCTAGACTAGAAGTAATCCTAATCACTGTAATTGTAATGTAATTTGAGCTTTCAGTTTTATCTGAGTCAGGAAATCTGAAATTCTCAGTCTTCTGTAGTCATTACAGTCCAGGAGCAGCTCCTTTACAGTTTCTATTACAACTATGACAATATAGGACTGCAAACTCTTCAAGCAAAAAAATACCAGCCTGAGAGCTGCTGGGTTGAAGACCAATCTTCAATTTAAAAAATACCCCCAGTTTTAGGTTACTTGCACAGAGTATCTTTGAATAATGCCTGAGAGATCCTTTAGGCCTTTTCCTTCAGGGTAGAGCACTGGCAAATCACAAAGCTGATGTGCTCTTGCATCTTAGGTTGGGGCATCTGTGACCTAGATGATCTCCTGCCATTCTGATAGCTAAAATACTCCTCTGGAACCTATTTATTTTCCTTATACTTCCCCAGAAAAGTGCCACAGCCAACTGGCTGTATAAAGCCCCAGAAAAGGATTAACCTGCAAAGATAAGGAAAATAGGAAGAATTAAAGCCCTTGTTTTTAACCAAACTCCGTAGCCAACACGTAAATAATTTGTTTTCCTGTTAGCTGAAGGCAATTCCTAGATCTAAAAAAAAAAGAGGATGAAGTTAAAGCTGAGGCAGTTGATGGCCACTAAGATGTAAAGATTCAGCAAGATCATGCTAACTAGTGTTAAGACTTTATATATATATGTATCTAACACAAGCCATAAAATAAAAGGAAAGTAAAATACTCCAAAGCCTGAAGATTCCAAGTGGGGGCAGACAGGTCCTTCCAGCTAACTTTTCAGTAGTGGTTCAAAGGGAAATGCTTTCAACTGGCAGCTGCCTTCCCTTACAGATTGCACAGAGGTTGAACAAACAAGCATATAAAGTTGCCTGTCCTTAAGGCTGTTGAGTTGTAGGAAGGGAAAGTGTACATTCCTGATGGAAATGGCATAAAGTAAATGTAAAATGTCCTTTTTCTGGCAGGTTTTGGCGTCAAGTTGGAGGTCATCTTCGACTGATAGAGTGCAATAACCGAGGCATAGTGTGGGGCATAGGATACGATCACACAGCTTGGGTTTATACTGGTGGATATGGAGGAGGCTTCATTCAAGGTATGGACGACCCGTCTGCTGCAGTGTGCGCATTTCTTACTCCTCTTCCTGACTGGGTCGGCTGTTCGGGCTGTTTCAGCTGTCCTTCCTTTAGCCTAGCTAGCAGGTAGGGTGGGACAGCGAACAGGCCACCCGTTAGGAAGGAATTGCTATTGCAGTTATAGATTTGTATTTTCAGCTTAAGAGTGAGAAACAGGATAATCGGCAATATTACTGTGGCTATTGCAGTTTAAAATGTGGTGTCTTCTAAAGTTCAGCTTTACTATAATCCAAATAATTTCTTTCTCACAGGACTGGCCAGTAGTGCCGATAACATTTATACACAGTCCGATGTGAAATGTGTTTACATCTATGAGAACCAACGGTGGAACCCAGTCACTGGATATAGCAGCAGGTTATTTACTCAATTTATTGTATTTATTTACTGTAATTTTTTACTACTGTCAAATGAAACAAGAGGTTTGTTCTAGCTTTTCAGAATGATTATTACAGTTATTCTGTCTTCCGTCTCCTCCACCATTTACTGTTAACATGAGATGGAAGGAGCAGTGTTTCTCAATTTTCTAGATTTGTTATCCATTCAAAATGCATTTGTAGCAAAACATTACAGATTTGTGCTTTGTGAGTGGACAAAGCATGTCTGCTTGCAACATCTTTCGTTATTAAGGCCACACAGCAAAGTTCTTAATAGGATCTATATATTCATATACATATTGTGCTAGACACATCGGGTCCTTGAGTAGTATATTTGAACAGAAGTATTGAAAAGCATTCATGTATATGGGTGTCTATGCCAAAGGAACTCAGGATTCACCTTCCAATTTTAAACAGTAGTGGGGAATATCACACTACAGAAGAAGGTTTACATGGTCCTCAAGTTTGGTGTAACTGGAAGCAATTGTGCAGATTCTTTCCCACTATCCTCATCACTCACATGATATTTCTAAGTACAGAGATTTATGATGGAAGACTGTATTGTGTATGAAAGTAGGCAGTGCTACAAATAGTTTTTTCTTCCCTCACCTTTTAAAGTCCCTGTTGCAAATGACCTTGCATTCCTTGTACACTGTTTCACCACAGAGGTCTGCCCACGGACAGATACATGTGGAGTGATGCATCTGGCCTGCAGGAATGTACAAAAATCAATACCAAGCCTCCTTCTCCGCAGTGGTCTTGGGTAAATTTTGTCTTAAAAGTCTTTTTACTGAGAAGGCAAAGCTTAGCAAGTAGGATACAAGACGTGGGCTCAAGTGACCCAGATTTCCTTCCTGGATTTGTCGTAATATTTAACCTTGGTTTCCCCATTTATACAAGAGCAATAATCTTCCATAGTCAAAACAATGTTAAGCATTGAATGGGATTTTTTGTTCAGTGGGATTTCTGTTCTGATCCTTTTCTCTTCAGCTGAATTAAAAGGACTTGGGAACCTCTGTGTGAATTTATATTGCAAGCATTAGGTGGTTTCTGGCGAGTTTTTGCACTCCAAAAGCTGGAGGGAAATAGTGGAGGAGGTTATTTTTGTTATACATTAGGTATTGATTGTGCTTGTTATTCTTGTTGTCTCCTTTTGACAATAGGTATCCGATTGGTACATTGATTTTAATACTTCAGGTGGAACTGATCGGGAAGGCTGGCAGTATGCAGCAGACTTTCCAGCGTAAGGATATACCTTCTTCTACCTAAAATACTAACAGGCAAATGCCATACTTAAACCCTTGTTTCTTCTGTTTGCTGTTTTGCACATTAGCTGTGCTTTAACAGGGAGGAGTGTGCCTTGATTTCTCCCTTTTTGTGGGGACACTAAGGCTGAAACTTGTCAGGGAGGTAGGGCAGCAAAGTGCGCTTAGCAAACTGTAGTTTTACGTGTTTGAAAGTCAGCAGGCATGTCTGGCAGGCAGGTACATAGACAGTGCTCTCAGGCTGGCACTGAAATTGGAGGTGCTCTGACATCCTCATGAACACCTATTTAAATCTGTTTTGGTAGGTCCTACCATGGTCACAAGACAATGAAAGACTTCGTCCGACGGAGGCGCTGGGCAAGGTGAGTAACTAAGATACAAATACAAGTTTTGAACTTGAATGCTAACTGCTCCCTAGAAGTCTCCGGTAGTTATGAGGGGAAGTCTTGCCACCCAATCAACAAAAGTAATAGTAAAGAAACTGCAGTAACTCACTCATCTGCAATAGAGAAGCCGATGATCTTTAGCACTCTGGCTTTAATTTAAGCCTTTACAGGGAAATACCCTATTTGATTCTGGGGGATCTGTAGACAAAAGCCAGCTAGTTATTCTCTGTGTCTGATTTTCCTTATGGTAAATGACTAAGGAATAGTAGAGTCTAGGTATATTAGTACATACTAGGTCACTTGTAACAACTGGTACTATGTTTTGTGTATTAATAGTTTGAACATATTAATTCCACATACTGCATACTAGGCCACAGATAATCCCAACCCCATTAGCTGCCACTATATTCCATTCTATTAAGCAGGGAAAGTCTGTGCATTCACTGTTTTTCCAGCTTTTCTATGCTTTCTATGCTAGAGTATCTAATAGGTATACTAATAAACTGCTGTGAACTTACAGTTCCGCATTGTTCTGTTTGTTACCGAGGCTACAAAGCTAGTATTTTGGCCCGTGTACAAAAATCTTTGAAGTAAGGTCCTGAAGCATCCAGCTGTTGTTGGTCCAGGATGTGCAACAAAACAAACAACATCCAGTCATCAAAATGGTTGCTTGAAATAAAATAAGCAACTTGAGAAAGACCCTCAAGCCTAAACGTTTCCTCTTGTTTTAAATGTCAATTGAAAATTGAAAACACATAGGGAACAGCTCAGGGCTGGATCTAGTTTTTCAGAACTGGAGAACAGAGGAATGTCCTGAGTTTTTTAGAACATTCTTCATACACAGAAATTACTGTTGTGATGATAGAAGCTAATACAGTTTCCCTAATAGACAGCACTACTGTGTGGCAGTTTACACAGAAAAAAAAAATAGACCAATTCCCAGAATCACCTACCTCCAGCTCTTTAATTTAGAGCTGCCTTATCTCTGCCTACCTCAAGATGCTGCGTAACTTTTTAACAGGCCCCACCAAAAAACTAATTGTAAAATCGTGTCTTAACTAAGGCAGAGGAAGGAATGAACCAGGTGTGGAGTTCTGTCTGCAATAGGATTCTCGGCTGAGGTTAAATACTCATTATCCAGCTGTTGCCCAGTGCATCTGAGAGCGCTGGGGAGCAGTGTAGCACAAGCTGCTTGTTATTGCGTGGCTTTGGTTTTATAAAGTAACTTTTTTTAAAAAAAACCCAAGCTTTGAGAAATCAGTAGTATGTCAAAATTCAAAACATGATGCCAAACATGATTGCTTTTTGTAAACCCATTTCACATTAAAAATACTAATACTTATTGTACCCACTTAATGAAAAGGATTGTTTGCACCGAAGTCAACGATGGACCGGGAAACAAAATTCAGTTATAGAAAGTACATACTTCTGATGGGTTTGGGGTTTTTTTGCTTCAGAAAATGTAAGATAGTCACCAACGGGCCATGGCTGGAAGTACCTCCTGTTACCCTGTGGGACATCTCCATAATTCCCAGTTCAGATGCAGATGATGAAGAAGCAGTAGCACTGTGGGCAATCGGTGACAAAGGAGACGTGCTCTGCAGGCTCGGAGTGACACAGCAAAACCCAGCTGTAAGACTCCCTGTTTATTTTTACTGCCTTATTGATGTATTTAATGTAATGACGCAAGTACAAACACACAATCGTGCAGTGCCTTCTCTTATAGCACCTTGTCATCTTTTTTCCCTTTTATGTCCCAGATTTGAAAGTCCTTGTCCATCAACTGCAGCACAGTTTGCTGCCCACATTTCTTACAATAGCGCTTCTCTTGCATAATCTACCTTAGCTTCTGCCACCTCACCTGCTGCAGGACCCTCTCTCAGCCCCTGTGCATCTTCTCATGAAGCGTTTTACTTCCACTTTCTGCACTGATAGCTTATTTCCTCTTTTTTTTTTTTTCTGTTTTGTTGATAATGTGTGTATCCCATTTAAATAAACTACCCAGGGATAGAATTTCTCTAAAGTATGGTCCCAATCTAATGCCTGTTAATATCAGTAGGATTTTGTCTGTTGACTTCTCTGGGTCTGGAAATTACTCTGCTTATTCAAAAGACAGGTGGGCCTGGACATACCTACAGGTTTGACTATTTTCTATGAACTGGGACAGATTTAATGAGTGAACATCCACTAAAGTATGCAGAAAGGAACAAATAGTCCCATTAACTTCAATAGCAATACTTCTTTCCTAATAATAGACACATGCTGAAACACCAAATTAGGGTTGATGCACACTAATTTTAAGCCGTGTTTATAACAGCGGAAAAAACCCACTGTTGATATACTTGAAAGGAATTTGGGGAAAAACTGCAAGCAGTTGAAAATGTATACAATTTTTTTTTTTTTCCTGTTCAGTCAGTTAAAATAGCACAGATCTGTACGGCAGTGCAATGGCAAGAACTGGAATCTGAAGCCCCATACCAGTCAATTTTTGTAAGACTCTTGTTCTACGTAATCAAAAAAGGAGTTATTAAAAAAGGACAAAAACTGAAAGGGCTGTAGCTGAGCTATTCAAAGACATGTAGGTGCCTAAATTCCAGCAATTTCAACAGAAAAGGACCTGTAACAGTTCAGTGTAGCTGTTGATTTCAGAGTTAAATATCCAGGTGTCTTTGAGGATCAGAGACCTTGTTTCTGTTCAGTCATAAGGTGCAGGAATTATTCTTTAGAATATTTTTCACTATCTAGGGTTTTTCCTGTTTGGCAGCAATCAGCAATATTTTGTTTTGGAGTTTTTAACCGTTGCTTCATAATTAATCTTGTCAGGGAACATCCTGGCTTCATGTGGGAACAGATCAGCCCTTCATTTCCATCTCAATTGGAGCATTTTACCAAGTGTGGGCTATTGCTAGAGACGGCTCTGCCTTCTATCGGGGTTCGGTGTCACCAAAGAAACCTGCAGGTGAGTACGTGTACTTTCTTGGTACGGTCTTCATCTTACACATTGTGTACGCTCTACTGCTCTACCCTGTCTGAAAGAGACAAACCTGTTAAGCAGAGGTCTTTCCCATTGCCGTGCAAAACGGTGCGTATGAATAATACTCTTGATAATTATAGCAGTTAATTTGCTCGTCACTTGTGTGATTTAAAGTTTGTTTCTAAAAACAAGCTAGTAAAGTATATTGTGTGGTGTCATTTGCAGCTTGCTTGCACAGCTGTGTATTTCAACTGCAGACATTTCCAAGACTTCTCCTACATAATTCTGTTTTCTCAATGTTTTACTTGAGTATTTCTGACCTTTAGGTGACTGTTGGTATCATATTCCTTCGCCTCAAAAACAGAAGTTAAAACAAGTCTCAGTAGGACGAACGTCCGTGTTTGTGTTGGATAAAAATGGTAAGGATTTTTAAAAATTATTTATCAATGTTACAAAAATACATCAGTATACATCAGATTGATTTAAAAAGGAGAGGCGAAGTTAGAGCTTGTGCTTGGACAGATGATTGCTGTTGCTCCAAGAAGAGTAATATTTCATAGTGAAAGAGATGGAGTAGGCAGCCCGCTTTTTGTTGTTTTGTTGTGTTGTTTACTAGCCCTTTGTACAAAGCAGACATCCTGAGCTGTACCCAGGACTATTTCTTTTTCAGGCAATCTTTGGTACCGGCAGGGTATCACACCAAGCTACCCTCAAGGATCTACTTGGGATCACGTTTCAAATAATATCCGTAAAATGTCTGTAGGGCCCCTGGACCAGGTGTGTATTAAGCTTCCTTGTATCTCAGTAGTTTATTAAAAATTGTGCTTAACATACTTTTGTAATTAAATGTTCTTCAGGATTATTTTTGTTTAACTAACTTTATTCCACAAGGCGATTGTCTAAATGCCGGAATCCTGATAGCAAGACAAAAATCATGCCAATGAAATAGGCATACAGCCAGCCCTTTGCTCTAAAAAGCCTCATGTCTTTCCTGCCAAGTCTTACTATCTGGCAATGTTTTAATTCTAACACTGGTATCTGGTTGGTTGGTTGGGTGTCTGACTAAGTTAGAGCAGTTTGGGCCTATTCAAGATCAAGAATAATTTCTGAAAGTGGTCAAACAGACTTAACGTTTTTCACGTCTGGGAAGAGCCACGTGAAGAGCACGTTTTACTGCCTCTCTTTGCTTTCTTGAGGTCTGGGTGATAGCTGACAAAGTGCAAGGAAGTCACAGTTTGAGCTGTGGGACCGTCTGCCATCGGACTGGTGTTCAGCCGATGGAACCCAAAGGCCTCTCGTGGGATTACGGCATCGGGGTGAGTGCTGCGGGCGTAACACGGCCCGAAGGTGGTGTCGCCAGGTACCCGTGGGCACGCTGGGAAGGAGCCTGCCGTCCTGGCTGGCAAGCTTGCTAAGGCTTGCACGTACCTGCCGGAAACTGACCTTTATTCTTCAGTTTTAGGGTCCTTTTGAAAAAAGTTAATGTAAAAGTTAATGTAATGGGTTATGCAATTATAGCTGGGAGGTCATTTGTTTGCATTTGATAAGTATTAATTTTAAATGGGTAATTTAAAAGTTATAATGGAAAAATTAGTAAAGTAAGTACCATTCTTAAACAATGGATTCCTTCCGAGTCTGCACGTGATTGTTCCTTGTTGTTGTTCCCTGTATTACCCTCAATGTTTTGAGAAAGGCTATTTGAAGGTTTTGGCCCCTTTTCAGTTGATGGAAAACCTGCAATAGCTTTGTTGTGCTTGACCCTACTAATCTCAATTCCCTGTAATAAAAATAATCCTTAAGGTACTACCTGTGTACCTCCCTGTCGAGGGGGGGGAGGGGGGTGGGGTTGTCTTGTGTTTTTATTTTACAAGGAGCCTTTTTTCTGATTCAGCCCAGAGCAGATTTACTTTCCTCATGAAAAAATAGTATAAAACCAGTAGTGTGCATAAGCATCACATCGGATACTGCAATTGCTGGGTGACGTTTCTCCTTTTGTATTTCTTTCTAAATCTTTCACAGGGCGGATGGGAGCATGTTACAGTCAGAGGAAATGCAACTGAAGCATCTAGGGTCGCTGTGCATGACACTTCTGAGGAACACCCTGCAGGATCAAAGGATTTAGAAGATGAGGAGAGTAAAGGGAAAAGAGAGCTCTCTAAAACCCCTCTGATGGTCAGTGAAAGTCAAGAATTGGACAGAAATGCTGTTAATTGTTAAGTTGTCACCACTACATGTTGCAAAAAAGCAGTAGTCAGTATAATTTAAAAAGAAACTAAATGTCTATTGCCTGGAGAGAAAAACATGACCTTCTTGTGCTACTAATATATTTTACTGAACTGGAATTTGCAATGGGGTATTTTAAATACTGATTTCTGTCACTACATCATGTGTAAAATGTGACTTGATCGAGCTAATAGTTCTGTCACAGCAGGCAAGCTTTTTAGCCACAATGTGTTTCTGACCCTTTACCATAGCTGCTACACAACCATACGAATGTGAGTGTCTTTGTAGATGATCATTACATTTACTTCTTTTCTTTATGAGTATTACGATTCCCTTTCCTACAGTTCTTTCGTATGCACCCTCCTTGCACGTTATTCTTCGGATTCCTATTTGAGCAGAGATGAAGATGTCAGAGATGAATTGCAGGCAGTCCCAGAGATCTGCACTGCAAACATGACTGGTCCTGATGGTACAAGGTTTATACAGGCACATAACTGCTCGCCTGAGCCCTGCTTACAGACGCATGTCGCTTGGGTCATCAGCAAAGTTAAATTCTGTACAACTCAGCTTAGGGTGCACATAATTGGCCCAGTAAGGGCCAGTTTTTGCTGTCTTTGCTCGCCATGAGTAATACCTTAATCAAGAAGTGGAACCACTGGTTTCAGTGAGAGGATGTAGAGAGCACGGTCCCATTCAGCCTGAGTGAGTGACAAACGTCTCTTTCTCAATGGTCAGTCCAAAGGGTGAAAAATCCTGTTTTGCCTCCCTCCTAACCGGGACCGTGCCAGCTGAGGGACAGGGGTGCCTGCCTAATGGAGGCTGGAGGGCACCAGGCACCTGAGGAGTCAGGCTGCGTTGCAGGTCATTGCAAACTACGCTTTCATAGTGTAAAAGACGAGAGGAGAACTTAAATAAGATTGAGACTTCACAGCGATGGGAATGCAAAACACCCTTACTGATACTAGTGGAGTTTACCGGTGTATACTAACATGGGTTCAGAATGAAGCTCTGCTCTTTGTTTTTGGTAAATGATTCATCCCTTCTTCAACAAGAAACCACTTTTTATTCTCAAAAGCAGCTTTTTTTTCCTGTCTTACCATAACTGGACTGTGATGTGAAGTGACTATTTGAAATCCAGTCCTTGGGAAGTGCTGACAAAGGCTCTCCCGATAGCTTTAGGAAGGCACCGCGTTTTTCCCCTGGCAGCAGTTTACAATCGGTTTTCCTCTCTGTGTGTGACTGTATATGGAGTTATTTTTATATGATGAGCAGTGTGATGTGGTCTCAGTACTGTACTTGTAAAAGTAAAGCTTACGTTTGCACGTATTTAAAGAATATATGTGGTATTTTAATGCCAGGGAAAGCACTGTTTCCGAGTCCAAATGTGAATGAAGATTCAAGATGCTTCACAGTTTAAAAAAACTGTTCATCTTTCCAGTATGTGATTAGAGATTTCTGGTTTAAACATACATTGTGGGAGTACCATAAATAAGATGTTTGCATTAATTACCATAATAGGTTTTGCATAACTTGCACAGTATCTTGTCCAAATAACTTTACTACATGTATTTTTAGAGAATTATTAGGATTGTATTTCCTGTGCATCGTATCAAGATTTTTTGTTTTAATAGTGTTTACACATCCAACAATCAAACTGATCTCATACAATAAGCTTTATAATGTACCTTTGCAATTTTCCCTGCATTGCCAAGTTTCACTTACTTTACTGTAAAAAGCTGGGTTTAAGTGAACGAAAGATAAATTATAAGTTGTTTCTGTTTGAGAACTAAATATTTGCCTTCTGCAACTATTATTTACAAAATTATTTAAAATTGTCATTGTTATGGCTGGCTAAAATAAGGAAAAGTTACTTTAAATTGAAACATTTTTGAAAAATAAAAGTAATGTATCCCTTTTGACGTGTCCAATAAAGCAGCACTTTGTAGCAAAGTACCGTTTTGGAACTAGCAGTTGTCATTCCATTAAAAGGTGCGTGTCCTGTGCCCGACTGCGCTCAGAGGAGGGGTAACCCTCACCTCTGCCCCCGTGTTTACAGCCGGGTACCACAAACCACGGGGGCTTAATCTTTGAGGTAATGCCTCTTTGTTTGCAGAGTCCTGTCAGAAGTACCCTGCCACAAGCGTTTAAACTCTCTAAGTGTACTGTCAGTAACTGGTTCTTAAAGTGATGGGCAGTTCTTCATCAATGACACTGTTAAAATACTGTTTTTCCAACTCTGTTTCCTTCCTCTGCCAACGTAACCAAACAGCAGTTAGAACACGGCTATCCCACAAAACCTTTTGGGGATGCCATTTGGCATCTGGAAACTCTCGCACCTGTCTGGTGAACTCATGACCTTTAAAGAATCCCACCAGGAAAACGTCATCATCTACCCGTGCTTAGTCGTCGCCCACCGTGCGTGAGGAGGGCCGGGCCCGAGGCGGGAAGGGCGCCCCGGCAGCGCCCGTAGGGCCAACAGGAGCAGCTCGCCCCGAGCCGCGGCCCCTCCGCGCACACCTCCGGGCTGAGGCCGCC
>NW_009646541.1:2686896-2691599 GCF_000708025.1 Charadrius vociferus
GCCGTGGGTGCGCGCCAGTCCTGCCCGGCCCTGCGGCCGCCTCACCGCGCCTGCGGCAGCACAGCTCTCCGCCACGCACCGACGCCCCTCAGCTCCTGTTCGCACTGACCTGTGTGCTGGCGAACGACCAAACAGCATCCAGCATAGCGTCTCTTCAGGGAAGAGTAAGTAGAACAACTGAAAGAAAATGCCTTCATAGAATCACTAAATCGCTTGGGTTGGAAGGGACCTTGAAAATCATCTAGTCCCACCCCTCACCCCACCCCTGCCCTGGGCAGGGCCACCTCCCCCCAGCCCAGGTTGCTCCAAGCCCCGTCCAACCTGGCCTTGAACACCTCCAGGGATGGGGCAGCCACAGCTTCTCGGGGCAACCTGCCCCAGGGGATCACCACCCGCACAGGGAAGAATTTCTTCCTGACATCTACTCTCCACTCTTTGAGTGCAAAACTGTTCCCCCCTCATTACCCTAACTAACTCCAACGCCTTGGTGTTACCGATTTCTCCCATTACAATCAGACAACATACAGCTAGGGTAAGGGCTTTACCAGTAAGGAGCAGCTGTTGACTGAAGCTGTTGAATACAGCACTGTTATGGCAAGTCAAATCTGTAAGACACTAACTAGTACCTTCATTAACAATTGAGTACTAGAAGGGCTAATCACAACTATTTTAGTTTGGAGACTAAGAAAATCCCAGGTTGAGGCAGGAATCAAGTAATTCTTCTCTCCAGTAAAGCAACCACACAAATAAAACATTAGTGGTTCTACATCATACCTGTAGATCACGATGGTGGCAATACGTAATTCACATCCCCTATCAGCCTGTCAGGGAAACCTTACCTTTTAATGACATGGTCACGTTATCATCAGCCGTGCTGGAGCAAAATGAACAGCACAGTACAAATGATGCAATGCAGCATAACCCTTCTGTGATGGATCCAACAATCTCTTCCTCAGCCACCACTCCTCCTTGGACAGCCCGACTTTGCAGGGAGAAGGTCCACACCAGTCCATTACCAGTCCTACTGGCGCATGAGGTGCTAGGTTCTACCTTTGCCATCCGCCCCACAGAGCAGCAGCATCCTGCCAGCGCGGGACTGCGGGGATGCAGGTAGGGAGAGCTGGAACAGGGGCTCCACAGCCACCACGGCTCCAGCTGGGGGCACCTCAGACAGTTCTTCAGGGATGAGAATATGAGAGGAAATGAGAGTTCCTCAGTGACATATAAAACTTTTTACAATAAGATGGAGGGGGGGAAAAAGCTCATTTTCCTTTTTTGAAGAGTTCCTGCTTCATTTATTGTGTTTTATAATACCAGAATCTAGCACTAACCCAGAAAGAATCCTGATCACATTACAGGCTTCATTAGCAAATGATTTGTAATCGCATAGATCATTGTCTAACTTATGACTATACTAAAGCATTTTTATCATAGTTTTGGCAGAAATAAGTCCTTTGTCCCTTATTTATTATTTGTATTACAATGGTACCCAGAGACCCACTAAAGAAAAACTCCATGAGGCTGGATGCTCTGGAAACATAGACCTGAAAACATCCTTACTCTAGAGAGCTTACAATCTAAGAAAGCTTTGTAGATGTTTACATTAACAAGTACTTTAAAAGTTTTTATGCTTTGCAAGGTTCAAAATTATCAGAGTGGATCCAAAACTCTCAAGATGATACATATTCAGATTCAGTGCCTATTTCCCATATGTGCCGCTTCACTCATCAAGTTAGTTAAATGTTGTCATCAATTTTAATTTTCTCCGTGGCAGGATAGATAAGAACAGAGTCACGGAACAGTTGGTGAACCGCGCTACAGCCAAGATTCTCAACAAGCTCTAGTGAACTCGGTGACATGGGCCTTAAATGCTCAACTCGCAGCCCTTCCAGGAAGGGCAATTGTCAGAAGTTTATAAATCTTCACTTTCAACTACAGTGTTACAGGCTAGGTCTCCAGACCCTGATACACCACACGAATGCATCCATTAAGCTCTGAAAAATTCTTATAATCGAAGGTAATTTTTTTTAATATGGTGTATAAGCTATAGCCATGAGCGTTTGTCTTTTTAAGAACATATAGGGGAGAGCTGGAGGCAAAAATAATCTCTTAAAACCTCTATGATTTACTGACATGTGTTACCATGCAGGAAGGAAAAAGAATGACGGTAGTAGCTAAATGTATGTGTTTTGGCTGAAGCTATGAACCTATGTGGAATATTTTTGTAGATGTTCCTCATGGTCCTCATCCCCATGCTGTTGATAGTGCTGGTACAGTTTGGACCCCCAGGCTCCCCCCATCCCTTCTGCTGAGGGAAAGTGTCCGTTGGACATATTGAGTATGATGGAGGTCAAGGATTTAATGTAATTTTTGGCCAGTGTGAGAGTCTCTATTTTGGAAAGTTTATTCTCAGCTCTCACGTGAGGGATCACCTCCCGCAAAGCCTGGAATGCATTGTTGAGCTTGTGCATTCTCTGCCTCTCCCGCTCGTTGCTTTCTAGTCTCCTCAAGTGCCTGTCCTTGCTGCTCCAAGCATGCTTGGCTCTGGCTGGAGTGACCTTGCTGCTCTCCTTCTTTCCCCCATTCCTCCTCTCTTTGTGTCGCAAACATTTCACCAGTTCTTTTTTTCTCATTGCTGACTCCTCAGAAAATGCTTCTTTGTCAACAGGATGCCTCTGCTTCTTTCCTTTGGTTTTAGTCTTCATGTTTTGGGAGATGTACTGGTATTAAGCATCAACGTGCTGTAAAAACATGACACCAATATCTTTAATTGCTGCACGGTTCCACGCTGAACAACTGACCCAATGCAGGTTCGTTTGATGCGTTTTCTTACTTGCTCACTACTGGAGAACCATCACTGGCTCTCTTAATTTAGTGACGTTTGTTTTAGAAGTTGTGAATGGTATTAGTCAAGATGATCTGTGCAGATGAACAGAGGAGAAAATCCTTTTTTAGAGAACAACAGACCCTCCTTCAGCTGGAAGGAAGAGGTTACAGAGGGAGCAGAGGCCACGTGAATGGAACCATCGAAACAAAGATGCACCGAGTCACCTACTGGTGTCCTCACATATGAGGAGCCAAGTGAAAAACAGACACCTCTCTACTTTCTTATAAGTAGGCCTCGAACTGGAGAGATTTCTCCTCTCACTGCACATAAGGAAATGGCCTCCAAGCTGATCCAGTCTTCCTGTGGAAGAGTGGACCACAACTCAAAAAATATGAGGAGTGCAACAGTCAATTAGGTTTGATAACACATTGCCTCTGGTTTTGATCTCACATGCTTCTGTTTTCTCCCAGCTCTAGTTACCACAAGTTATCATAAAACCATACACTGCCTCGTTGTACATCTGCAGGCTTGCGGGAGGGTATTAGACACAATCCTCGGGCGCTTAGAAGGTAATTTCTCCTTGAACTCCCCGTAATTGCTTTTTGTAGGAATAGGTTTCCACTGTATTTATGAGCGGTCCACTAGAGGGAATCGTGACACGCCGACTCACACGGGGCTCAGGGGCTCCGCGCCAGCAGCACCTCTCACCCACAGCACACAAACACAAACAGGCATTTCACGCTTCCAACAGCAATCAAGGAATGGTGGGGCTTAATTGCAGCTTCTGCCCCAGTTCAACAGCAGCAGAGCGGTATTTATTCCCCGGATTATCTGAAAAGACACAGCAATGTTCCTTCCTCACGCGTTAGCAAGGCAGACGACAGCGCTGAGGCGTTACCCTCCCCCAGCCCAGACTCGTGCCCACACTACACCTGAAGACAGCAGCCTCGCAGCAACCCCGCTCTAACACCAACCACCAGTGGTACCCAGACAATTCCCAAAATGCTTCCTTCCACTTTCCTCCAGTCCATGTAGTCATAGGAAGGTTTGGTCTTTAAAAAAAATACATATTTTATGCTGGTGCTGTTATGTAGGAGCGGTTAGAGAGCTGGTGAGCCAATAAGAAGACCCAAACCAACTAGCCACGGCTGTGGGCTGTCCCAGTGTAGGACATCAGCCTTCGCGGGAGCGGGTGGCGAGCAGTTCCCGGGTGCGCTGCTGTAAATACCACTTCCTCTCTCATTTCTTTAGAGACGTCTTCAGCTGCTCAGCACTCATGGTGACTCAGGTCTCTGCCCGCGAGGGCATCCTGGCCACCCCCTGCTGCCTTACTGCCAGGGAGGCCCCTTTGCCAGAAAGCACAGAACGCACACAGCGGTTTGGTTAGGGCAGCGCCCGCCTGAGCACGCTGACAGCCCCGAAGAGCTCGTGCTGTGGGAGCCTAGAAGAAATGCCAGAGACACGCGGGTTTCTGAAGCAAGAGAAGAGGGCTAAAGCCAAGCACTGGGTTTGTTGGGGACTCTTCGTCTGACTCGCTGGGCAGAAAAGGTGTAACTGCAGGACAGAAAAGTAGAGGTGGGCACAGAGGAGACCCATCAACTTCCCCTCTCCAGTGCAAAAAGCACCTTTGAGGGTGGAGAGCAGTGAAACCACCAGCTGCTGTTTGGGAGGGAAACAGCTGGCGGGACTTGGGGAAGAGGGGGTTCCCGGGGGCAGCCGGCAGAGAAAGCTGGAGGAAAAGTCCCCGAGAAAGGAACCTCCAGCAACCCGTGGGAGCGAAGCAGTCGGTAACACTGCAGGCCAGGGGAAGGCAGAGGGGATGGCGCGGGTGCCAGGGTGCGTGGCTGGCCGAGGTTTGCTCTCAGACAGCGGCACG
>NW_009646541.1:2692300-2697355 GCF_000708025.1 Charadrius vociferus
GGGTGGAGGTGTCTCCGCTCCGCTGGGCCCGGGGCCGGGCCCGTTCCTTCCCATCCCGGCCGCTCTCCAGCCCTGCGAGGCGGCCGCTGCGGACCGCCAGCGCCGTCTGTGCGACAGGTTGCGTACGAGATGAGCGGCTGAGTGCCGTGGGATCTTTCACATCTGTTCTCAGTAACGACCGCTGTCTCGGTCACATTTCGGCCCGGGAGTTACGTTTTACCAAATGAAGTTGTCGTCTTGGTACCAGTTTCTCGGTCCCAGGTCTCACCAGCCGCGACACGATGTGGGGCTCCCGCAAGAGGCCCCAGCAGCCACCGACATCGCGGCGCGCGCCGCCACAGCCGTGAGGGTTAACGGGTTAAGAGCAGAACCAGCACTGGCTCGTGGAGCGCCCAGGCTGACACAGCCCCAGTCCCAGGGGAACCAAGCGACAACCACCCCCAGGTACGACAGTCACCTGGCAATCTTAGCTCCACTTCGATTAAAAAACCCCATAAAATAATCTTCTAGAAATAAATTCAATAAATACTGAGAAAACACACCATTAACCTGTTTCGTGAAGGGTACTTAACTTTGAAGTACCCCTTCTTCCTACAGATGCTTAACTTGAGGATTAAAAGCAATATTCAGTTTTTAAAATTACACTATATGAAGTATTGCTTACCTACTGACTGCATATACACATTACCCAAAGTTCACACACAGCTGGTATTAGAAGAAATTAAAGACAACTACACGATTTAGTGTGGACTCGTCTGCCGGGACTGTAGCTGTGCGCTTTTGGTGCTTTCTCAACCTCCGGGCACTAACAAACACATCCTACAGCAGAACTGTACTGTGGACCTGATCCATTGCTGACATCTGTCTAAGAATGAACACACACAGACAAAGAGATTATAAATATATAACTGTATTTTATTTTTAATATTAAATACTTTTAAATTACAAGCAGTTTCTTGAATCACACTATGCATGATAATCAATATACAGTAGAAATTACAATTTAAAAATGTACACAATTTAAAGACGTTTTGACCTGAAATTTCATTAACTATGATATATTGCCATAAACCTCATACCTGTATTAAATTACAATAGGAAAACCTCATACCTATGATCTTGTTACATAGTTTCTCATTTACAAATAGAATTAAACATTATATATACACACACATCAGTACCATTTATCATTTAAGTTACACCTACATCTGTGCAAGTTCAAACAATTTCATAAACAAAACTGTAATTCATATTCAAGTTTCTCAAAAACAGGCTGCTGGTATTACAAATACTTATTTTCAATAAGTTTATATGATGTTTGACTCTCCTCTAGATTTTTTCCAGTCTTATACTAAAACCATTAACATACAAGGATATTTCTGTATGACTTAAAGCTGAAGTAATTTTGTATACTCCATTCTTATTTAAGGCTATTTCTTATAAGGCTAATATACTTGGATTCCACCTTTCACCAACTCCAACAAAAATAGCCATGTCATTAACACCTGACAATGCTGACATTTTAGCATAGTGCTTAATCACAAAAAAAAAAAAGTCTTCCTACCAACCAGCCTCCTCATGAAAAAGATTAAGTACTACATAAAAATTTGCTAAAAATACTGATAAAAAGAATGAGGCTTAAATGGCTTTCATTAGTGCACCAACAAGGATATGAAAAAAAAGTTTAATCCGCTCATTTCCATGAAAACGGCAGTTTCCGTAAATGCAGTTACACACGCAACATATCTGCAGCGTGGGGGTTCGGGAGGGTACAGGTGTTTCCATTAAAACTGGACACTCTGCTCACGCTGTTGGCTTCTCACTACAGATCCTCATTTTTAAACAAACTTCCTTAGGTGGGAAAAATCAGATCTTTTAAATAACTTTAGTAGCCAAATTGAGACAATGCCTTCATTATTTAAATAATCAAGGTATTCTACTAGAGAAGGAATTAAAATGTAACCAGTCCTCATAATAAACCATTGAAAATAGATACGTCTAGTTCTAAAACAGAAACCATGCTGAAGTAGCTAGTGCAAGAAATTACGTACAGTTTAATGGATTATTTGTAACAAATCCCCTCATTGTAATGCAACACATTGGAATTACCGATTCATCTTCATTGTGCCACTGACTGCTAGGCAGGTATTTAAATATTGCTAGTAGGTGATCAGATTTTTAACAACAAATTTTTCCAAAAAAGACCTTTTATATTATTGCAATCCAGCCTACTGTATTACTGAAATTAAAATTCATCGTTTAAGTGAGGTGAGTCGACTTTAAATATTTCTTTCTCTTCATTGTACAGCTAAAAAGATTTTAGCTAAAAAAGATTTTAGCTAAAAAGACATTACCTTGCTTAGTATCATACATATCCCAGCTCATTTTGGAAAAAGTGCTCCCTTGGCAATTCATTAGCAAGGAGTCCATTTGGACAAAGGAGTAACCGGAGGAAACTTTCAGTTCCTATGGAAGATTTTCTTTAAACCCGGGTCAAGAATAAAAATCGTGGATTCCCATCAAGCAAAGGAAATTCCTGATGTGCAAGATAAACTTCTGATTTTCCAGAATTGAGAGAAACAAAATGCACAACCAAATTGTAACATTCTGGAATATACGCTTTTATTTGACCTTGGACTATACTTTAAATCAAATGATTCAAAACTAAGGCTGAACTCCAGGTCTGACACAGTAGATTTTTCACCACGCAAGGCAGATAAGCCCACACATTCTTTGCAGACCGTTACGGAGTTTCATTCTGACTACGGTGAGAATTATAGAAGGCAGATGAGATACCTTAATCTAGCTGTATCAGGGAGTTTAGCATTGGAATTATGGAATTTCCAAGCAGTAATTTGTGCACAAAGTCTATTACCTACATTTTAAAATACTGAGTAGCGGACAGCTTCCTTAAACCCTCTACAGTATACACCGTAAGCCTGTATTAAGAACTACGTGGCTTTGCCTCTTACATCATGTTTGGGGAAAAGTCCATGAAAAATTCAGTTCCTCGCTTCATAGCGAAGAACGGTTTGACTAACTCTGAACCTGAGTGCCTCCTCAGAAAAAGTTATCTCAACGATACGTTGGCAACTTTAAATAACATTAACACTAAATCATTCCCTTTTGATCGGTATGGAAACCATTCTGGTTAAGGGCTAAATAATGCTGGAAAAGAAGCAATTAACATATTCCTGTAATTTTAAAACATACTTTAAAAACTCAAAATGCATATCGAGGTATACAAAAACAAACTTTACACATCTCAAAGTACCTAGTCCTCCCATGCTTTGTGTGATGAAAACTCTCTGATGACTGGATCTGAATACAGAGCACTTGGACCGGCGTTATACTGACGCCCTGCCAAAAACAGCCACTAAATACTGATGTACTAAAGTACTTTGTATTTTTAGTACACTAAAATACAAAGCCAGGTAAACTGTTCCTATCAGTGCTTCCTACAGATCCGCAGCTGCATAAGGCATTCCAAGAGGTCAGGGATCTGTTTCTCAACTGAATTATTTTGGAGTAATAATTAAGGATTTTATTTCTTCCCCCAGCAGTGTAAAGGGTTAAACTAGCTAAATGCACGGTAGAGCACAGAGGTTAACACCCCCACCTTGTATTCCCTTCCCCACAGACAGCTTCAGAGCAAACTTTACTATACCGCATCGTTTGGTCAGTGTGCATTTCAAGATGCACTGTGGAGCCTTGCAGACACCTGAAAATAGGTTTGGCCTTACAAAGGGCGCAAAATTGGGCATTACCCATGAATCGGATTCTTCATTGTCTTAATGTCACCGAGAGGTAGATTTACCACAGGCCTCTGAACGGCAGCCCCAGTCTGCAGCCAGCACAAGAGCGAGCTTCAGAATTCACAGAATGGACAACTGAGGGGCCAAGTGTGCCCAAATCCAGTCTACTGAAATTAGTCTTTTTATAAGGTTCATAAATTCCAGTTTTGTACAGCCAATTATTCCTCTTCTCTCTCCAAGGCAGAAATTGTAGCAAAAAGTGGAAGGCCCTTAATTGTGATATAGTCAGATGCTATTACAGTTTAAGCAGTCAGTAGGATCATATTCAGGACTTAAGAGATAATATCTCTTTCATCTAAAAATTCCAGAGTATCTCATATATTCTTTTCCAGTTTCCTATAAAACATGAACACTAACAATCAATCTATAGTAATTATCATTTAGAAATGGTACTGAATGTAAGATTTCAGCAAGTCTAACGTAACACTCAGAAGTTATGTACGTTTTACAAGTACCGTGCATAGCAAAGGCTACAAAAAGGACAGATTAAACTGGCTAAGTGGGCCAATTCAACTTGTCTTATCTTCCTTGACAGACTTAAGATTTTGACTCTGTACATCAGGAAATAAAGGAAGAATAATCCATAGTGCAATTGTAATAAGCAAAGTAATATGTAGTGATATCTTTTTGAATAAATATGGCTCACTACTGATCAACTATCATTCATACAGTTTCTGCAACACAGCCACCTGTTGCACAGGACAGTTATACACAATTCTACAACAGGTGTATGTTCAAATAGGTGACGAACTACATGGAAAAATATAAAAAGAATATTATACAATCTCATACATAAACCAGACTGTAGTGTAATTGCTTTACTTGTTTCTTAAGTTATCTGAAAAATACTTCAAGTACTTGAAAACAGCGGCAGAATCATCTTTCAATGAAAAGCAAAATTGCACTGATTTAAAAATACATTACAAAGTTAAATACACATTCAAATTAATGTCCTGATTTAACATTGCTTTCAGTGTTTACTTTCATTTCTTAGTACTTCTTGATTACCTGCGCTACTCCCGGAGGATCCGGAGTTTAGATAAAGAAGTTTCAGACAAAGTCTGTTGTGGTTTATGTGTGTAGTCCAAGGAAGTTTTAATTCATTTAATCTTTTTCTCCATCTTCACTGCTTCCTGTTAGTAGAGGAAAGGTCATAAGGTACAGTGAGATTCTTCTGCACAACCCTCACTTCTTTCTAAGACTCCTCCCAGAACTTGGCATTCTGCTCTTTCGCACTTCC
>NW_009646541.1:2697390-2737236 GCF_000708025.1 Charadrius vociferus
ATTTATGCACAGACAGCTGCTTAAATCACACGGCTCAATGTCACTTCTTAGGACACGTAAGGCAATGTCGGATCTCCAGAATAATCTCTCTCATCTGTGAGTTACTAAGCAGCAAACGTTATCTAATCAATAACCACATACAAGAACAATACAACTCTCTATATAAACACCGATTACATTTTTATAGACATTGACCATTAGCAAGGCTCTGCGATCAGCAATATTTTTAATAATGTCACATTTTATCAAGATTAATAATATGCTGAACTGATAAAGTCTGCCTAGTTTTGCTTCTCTTAACCCTCGAAAATGTATCAAAGCTTAAAAAAAAAAGCTTTTTGTTACAGACAAGAAAGCTTCTGTTAATAAACACTGGTAGTACTGAATGTTGCTATGAACAGACTGTTTGGCCCTC
This sequence comes from Charadrius vociferus, assembly GCF_000708025.1. Lineage (NCBI taxonomy): Eukaryota > Metazoa > Chordata > Aves > Charadriiformes > Charadriidae > Charadrius > Charadrius vociferus. The sequence goes on from NW_009646541.1 coordinate 2,697,806, forward strand.
CTAGCAGACACTATCCTACTCACAGTTGTACAACACGTGCCGCAACTCTTGACAGAATGTCAAGAATGCACTTTCTAAAAAGCAGTATGAAAAGAAACTGAACTGTAAAATAATCCTAGACAACAACGGCAGAAACATTCAGTTCCAGCATCCTTGTCTTGGGCAATGATAAAATAAAATTGTGACTTATGACAGCGCAACAATGAGAATTATTCAACTGCCATAGTGTGGCAGCTACACAGAAGTGCTTAAGGACTACATAGATTTCATTTATATAAATATAGCACTAGTTTTTTGAACAGAAAAACTGTGAGCTTGTCCAGTAAATGTTCCGTAGAATACCCAACCACAAGTTTGTAGCGACTTGGACGCGAACAATCTCAATCTAAACAGAAAGTTTCGTCTTAACTGAAATACAAAACCAGACAAATTTTATAGTATTAAAAATGCATTTCTAAATTAAGCATTTAAAATACAACAAGATTTGTCATATCTATTACTTCTACCTTTGCAAAACATTTTTAATTTGTAGTTTTAAAATAACTACTATAACTAAATCACTTACCTCCTTGCTCTATATCTGAATCTGTAAGATGGGTAAGAGAAAAGCTTGCCATGTTTGCAGGAGAGATAGAGAATCTGGAATAAGGGGATGAATGTGACCAGTTCTGATCCAGAGTCCGGGAAGGTGGAGGTGGAGAGAAATACTTTGATGACTGAAGAGGTGGTTTAGAACTAATAAGACTATTAGCTGCCTTCGATATAAAGGATGGCTCTGGAGCAGAGAAGTCATCATCCCATTCAAAACCCCCACCTTGGGGGGGGGAAAAAAAAAAAAAAAAAAAGAGAATTTACAGTCAGGTAAAGCCATACAGTTTTAAAAGCGAGCCCCTGGAAGACTGTATTAACCCAACCCAAAACTTGCAGCTTTGCTCTTCTAGCCCTGGGGGTCACAAGGATTTGTCGCCCACAGTTCAGTCACCTCTCAAGATGCCCTAGACACACCAATACAAACCCAACCAGTACCACACCACAAGCTTTGGTAACCAGTAACACATCTGCGCCCAACTGAGGTGTATGCTTCGGATGCAAACTGGAAGCCGGTACGGTAGAGTGAATTTACAAATCACGTATAATTTAAATGACATTTCATCAAAAACTACGCATAAAACAGTCTCAGACCCTGCTATGTATAAACATATTCAAATACCTTCTTCATCTGTTGAGCTTTCGGAATTTGTAAATCTGCTTAAGTAACTAAAACTCGAGGAGGGAACAGGAGTGCTGCGAGAGCCTTCGCCGTTCAAGTCCGCTGCACGGTTTCCCAGCGCCTTAGTTGGCATTTCCTAAGGCAAACAAAATCACTTCTTTAGCTCTCCAGTACACACGTCGTCTCCACGCCTATAGATGCAAGCACTCCAAAACCACACTCCCCCGGCCCTGCCGTCACGTCTACTGTGGAACTGAACGGTCTGTAAACTCTTCTGGTTTTACCACACAACAGAGCTTCGAGTTATAGGTTAAGCGTATGCACATACTCCCATTTCTAACGGAAGTGGTACCAAATGCATGCTAAAATGCATGCAGGAAACGACTACTTAAATATTTATGATATGAAAAGGTTTCATTTTCTTCGAACAAAGCTAAAACATCTTCCAATTGAGAACAGTTCCCTTATCAGCCTGACACAGGTAGGGGTTTCTTTTTCTATTTAATAAAGCCTTATCCCATCTCCCAACATTTTTTTTTAATGTTGGGTTGTTGGTTTTTTTGTTTCACCCCTTAATCATGCTCCAGGATAAAACAGACTTTGTATGACTGGTATTTGAAGCCGCCAACATTTTATCAGTTACTGTAATAGTAAGTAAAGAGTTCAACAACAAGAGCAGTTTAAACACAGCTAATTTTTTCCTTCCTCTCCGACAAAAGAATCACTATTCTACAGACTGCCTAAACACAAATATATCACCTATGTTTTCTATTCCAAAACACAACTATCTCGAATATTTATGTACGTCATCATAAGCAACATTTCCAAAGCTTGACAATGTGACTGTTCTTTTAAACTCACTGTACTAGTTTAGTTGCCATAATGTTAAAATACAAGTCCCCTCTGTATCAAGTTACAGAAGTTCAAAATTGATAAAGCAGATAGGGGAACAAAGGTAACCTTGAGTTTTATAGGCATATCAGTATTTCCCTGAACTTGAATCATGTTGGATTAGTAAAAAGTAGCATTACCATCTAAACACTGTTCTCATCCTTGGTTATGGTTTAAGGTAAATTTCCCTTAATGGTAACTAACACAAGATCCAGAGTTAGACTGTAGTTTGGTTTGGGGTTTTTTGTTGGGTTTTTTTTTTTTGTTTGTTTTGTTTTGTTAAGGGATATGTCCTCAAACTCATTAAACAGATAAACTGCTTCTATAAAGTTACAACAGCATTCTGGTAAATTAAATTAATAAAATCTGGTCCATTCAAATTAAATACAGCTTATAAACATCAGAAAGACCTCACTAAAAAACACGTTTCATTCAGTGTGTGCCATCAAGCTCCAAAACCAATGGAGAGTCAGGATCTGGCAACCAACCCTGCCCAAAGCAAAACCCTCCTTCACTTCAAATTAGTGCTGCTGTTCTACCAGCAGCACACAGCCGCACCTAGCCAAGAAAAAGTTTCTTTTTTCTGTGTAAAGAAAAAATAACCCACATCACAAACTAGATCTAGCCCTGCCAAGACAGGAAAGGCGATCTTGTAACGATGTGTCCACAAATATTATTAAGCTATTCTACCGCATCTTGTTTAAAAAACTGGAAACCAACAAAAATATGAATTAGTAATTAAAAAAAGAAAAAAGGGTACCTGATCAAACAAATAGACCGTCACATCATCAAAGAACGTTACAGCCTTTTTCTCATTTTTCCAGTCCTCTTGCTGCCTTTCATTAAGAGGTTTTGGAATTTTCAACAAGCTTCTCAGATGTTTTCCATCATCCTTGTCAGTAAGTATCTCAGGTACTTGATGAACAGTTTCATCTTCACTGTCAGAACTCAGACTGTGCACATGGAAAGTCCTCATGTCATCCTCAGAATCACTGTTTTCATCTTCTTCATCCGCATCATCACCATCTTCTAAGTCAAGCATTCCAGAAACATCGAGCTTGCCGAGGTATTTACCTTCAATATCTGGCTCTTTCAGTTTTTGCCCTTCAGTGTGACAGAAGGGCTTCTCACTGTTACTCAGATCTAAGGCGCTGTGTATGTTATGCACAGACTTCAAGTCTCTGTGTGAAAGAAGTTCTGAAGTATTCGTGCCAACACAAGAGACGGTTTTACGGGAAGCCTCAGACACTTTTATTTCATCCCTTAGGTTACTTTCCACCGACATTTCCAGGGAATTCAGAGTTGCCTCAGCCCACTCATCAGGACACTCCTGCATCCTTACATCCATCTCTCCTATCTCTAAGTTGTGGCTGAGTTCTAGTTTTGCATTTTCATTATCGATATCCTGGTGATTCCGTACATCACACTTCTGCTGTCTCTCTTCAAAACTGTAATCCTCTTCAGTATTATTCTCTCTTCTATTTGAAGAAACAACACACACAGTCTCTCTTGACAGGTTTACAGTCTCTTCTGTTTTTTTATCTGGCTCAGAATCATTATCAGAGAAATAGGCAGAGTCTCTATAAGAGTTTTGATTTCCACCCAGAAAAACCTTAGGGGTTACTTCAAAGTTGCTGTTTGCTGCATCTAAACAAACTGCTGCTTCTGAAACAATTATGACTGGATTAGAAGGTAAAGCACTGACATTGCTTTCGCTAACAACACAGAGAGCGGTATCTACACTCGAGGCATCCTCAACAGTGATATGTGAAGTCCATTCTGGAGATTCCAGGTTCTCCGTTTCATAGCCACTGTCAGCAGGTTTATCAGGGGGCAAAAGTTTCTGAGGACTTTGAGCCTGTAAAGATTCTAAAACCTCATTTACATCTAAAGAATCCAAAGAATCGGGTGTCTCTAAGGCTTCTACAGTCTGTATAGGAGATGGGCTGTCTTCCAAAAGACTATCCTGACTTGTACAATCTGAAGTAGCAACCGAAATTAAGGTCACCTCTTCTGGAACATCCTTACAGTTCTCAAAATGATTTGATGTTTCTTGTTTTTCCTCCAATAAACATTCATCTTTTTTAAAAACAGGAGACGTATCTTGCAAGTTTCTTTTCATATCTTCCTGATCACTACATTTTTCTCTACTACAAGCTATTTCATCAGAATTGAAAAGCATTCCCTGTTTCACTTGTGCATCACACACATCGGTTTCAACAGCGACGCTGTAACATGGATTGTTTCCAACATTATTATTTTTGGCATTAGTGGATAGCTCTTCTTGACAGAGAATATCAATGTTACAAGACATGACTTTGTTGACCTCCACATTTAAAAGTTTTCCCTCATCCTTCAAATAACAAAGATGTGCACGTTTATCACGTGACATATGTGCTCCAGATGGACTAGAGGATGTCTGCACCTCTACAGTAGTCTGAGACTGAGAATTCAGATCTTTATTCATTGTCACTGGGTTGAAATTTTCATCTTTCATGATTCTAAGATTTTCATGGATTAAAGAAAAGACCTCTGCATTTTCAGCCAACACAGGCTCAGGCTCTACAGAGTTTTTATTTGAGGTTTCGGTTTTATTTGAGGTTTCTAATATACTTTTTAGAACATCGTCTGGGTTTTGCCCGAAATCACTGCTGGTTTTGTTAGACAATAACCCTGTTAATAAGTTTTTCTCTTGAAGAAATAAGAAGTTATCAGAAAGTTCTTCTAAAGTTACCAAGTTAGACTGGTTAGAGGTATTTTCACATAAGGAACCTGTTTTGTTTTCAGAAGCCTGACTACAATGCTCCTTCTCAGAAAGGCCTGCTGCCTTTCTAGCATCTGTGTTTGAGTTTAAAACAACTGGTTTAAAGTCTTTAGGAATATCATTTGTTTCAGCAAAACCAAGTATTTTTCCGTTTGTCAATTCTTCTGATCTGTCAATGTCATTAAATATATTCTGGAAAGGACTTTCTGGACTACTAGTCGCAGGCAAAAATTCCTCTTTAGGATCTGTACTGTAGTGGAAGAAGTCCCCATCAGTGCTAGATTCTTCAACATCAAGATCCCTGAGAACCGTGAAATGAGAACTTTTTTCTTGTACAGCTTCTTGATGATCAACTTCTGTAGTTAGTACAACTGATTGGTTATCAAAACTCATGCTGCAGCCACTTCCCTTTTCCTCTAATTGGATATAGTAGTCGTTTCCAACAGAAAGCTTGTGTGCATCGAACACAGGTAACACCCCAGGCACAGCGAGCAGTGCTTCTTGACCACTTCCGTCCTGTGCTCCCGCCCCCTGCTCAGAGAGCGACCTCTCAAAAGCCTCCACTGGAAAGAATATACTCCTGTATGTCATTGCTTCATCAGGATTCACATGACCACATTCATCAAAATGATCATGTTTAGCTGCCTCCCAGATATATTCAAAGCTGAGGCCCTGGCTTGTCTCGGTTACCGTAAGAACTTCCTCCATCTCATGGCCAAGTCTATCTCCCGTGAAGTGATCTAAGATTGGAAATGCAGAATTATTTGTTTCTCTATTTGAGGTGTTTGGTTTAAGAGCATTCCACTGCTGCTCAAAATCGATCTCTGAGTCCCTTTGGCTTTGCATGCGAAGGTAAGTTAGAAGTCTATGCACTTCTTCTGCTGTTGGTCTCTTTTCCGGAGGTAGCCAACAGAACTGCAGAACTTCATACCTATACAAATAAAAAACACGTTTCAGTAAGTTTCACACTGTGAAGTAATTTATAAAATTCAGGTATCTAACAAGCTAAGGAGTAACAATTAGTATCACCGGCAGGAACTGCCATCTATGGCGACTCCTTTTACTTTTATCTAGGGCTTCTGTGCCAGGAGCATGATTCCATGGAGCAATTTCAATACATTTAAGAGAACTGAGTAATGTGAGAAACTTCAGCAGCTTTAAGAATAAATAAGAACATTTAAAGTTTACCATCTATCAGAGTATGGCTGCTCCAGACGTGGCTTGAAGAGTTTCACCTGCTTCTCCTTTATGACATGGGTTAGGACTTCCCTGTCAGAAAACTCTGAGTAAGGCCGAGCAGCATTCTCAAACAGCTCCCATAACGTGACACCTAGGGACCTGAAAGACAGGAGCAAATGACTGTGCTTTAAGAACTATTTTAAAGTTGCTTTTCTAAGAACGGAAGGATTATGCAGAGCATAGCGGGCAGGAAGAAACAAATATCACTCTCCCATTGGTTCTATAGTAACTTCAGAAGCTGTTAACTCATTTTATTTGACAGAACAATAGAGGCCTCAAGAATAAAGTTGCTTGAAGGCAATGACAGTGAAGGCAACACAATACAAGAGGCCTCAAACGACTGAGCTATGGAAGAAACCCCCACATATTAAAAAAGTAGAAGATGCTTTTTTAGAGAAGTAAGATGAATAAACCTTATGGTTAGTCCAACAGTAGGAAAAGCTTTCTTCAGAAATTGCAGCTACGGGTCAAACTGCTAGAAAACTAATCTTTGTTTCAGCTTTCATAAAATTACTTATTTTTAAGCTGCAGTGGTCCGAAGCCAACTCTTTTGCTTAGTGCTGTTTATGTATTGTATACATAAATAATCACATTTTCAGTGATTAGAGTTGATGCTGATCTTTGGGCAACACTTCCTTGCTCAAAATGCAAAGGAACTCACTCTGCATATATTATTGTAGAATAATTTAGATTGGAAAGGGTCTCTGGAAGTCATCTAGTTCAAACCCGTTCAAAGCAGCTCTATACAAAAGGCGCTAAAATTCAAGTTGGAAACCTGAAGACGCCGTCTGCTTGTAGTTTAGATGAACAGTATGATCTGAGGAAGGCTGCTTGAAAGATGCAATCGGGAAAAGGAAATCAGTATTTAGATAATTTCTATCTATCCCACTTGCTTTCTGCAACCATACCTTTAAATCAGCAAATAAAGCCCAGTTTACTATTTAATATCCTTAGAATATAAAAGCAGGAATTTAACTGCAATGTTTTCAGAAATGTTAGCCTAAGCCCCAGTTTCCATTACCCAAATTTCTCAGGACTTGAGAACTGAAGTGGACCTTGGCAATTTCAAAACAGTTCACCTTCAGGACTTTCACCAGCCTTTGTCGATAAGCTCTTTCATAGCAGAGACAAACAGATAATTGCAGCCCTCAAATGCAGCAAGAAGAAAAGAAGCAGCTACTGTTCTACCAATGGAACTTAATTGGGCTCTAGTGGAACCAACTTTTTATGTCATCCACAGCTATTACATTACTGCAAAAATCATTTACTATTTCATTCCTTTATAAACATTTGAAGGCATTTGGCAGATATACAGTAATTGTTTTTATTAGTATAAACACCTGTTCTTCTGCTAAACATTTTTTCTTAATCTAACTGTTCTCGCAACGGATTTCTAAGCATCTTTTCAAAGCAAGATATAGTTTCAGGTTTGTAGAGATTAATCTACTGTACATCTGACGAAATGAAAAAGCAGTGTATCAGGCCAATATTCAATTTAACATAATTATTTACTCATTCGTGTAAAATTTGAAGAATATGTTCACAAATCTCACTGAAATTATTTAAAGCCTACTACATACCATATGTTACTGTATTTATTTTGCTCTGCTGATAGCAGTCTGTCTTGAAAACTTGTTACTAACTCAGGTGCAGTCCATCGGAGAGGAACAAGTTTCTTCTCATCTGTCTCAATATAATCTTCCTAAATTATTGATAAAAAAAACACAAACAGAAAAAGCATGAACTCCACTCATCTCTAGAAAGATCACCTGTTCTGCTACATGAGCTTGCAATGGTTTTGCCACTTATACTTTGAAAGTCCATTATTCAAATAAAGGACAATCTAGTATAAGTTTATAACTTTAAAATACGCTTGTTATAACCTTAGGCTCCAAATCCTTTAAAAAAAGGTGGTATATGACTAGATTAACTTACCTTGTATCTACTGAATCCTATACCATAATCTCCTACTTTGACATTTAAATCGGATGTAAGAAAGCAATTCCGTAAGGCCAAGTCACTGAAAAAGCAAACAAATAAATAATGAGCCCAAACCAAGAAGTCTTCAAATGCAAATGAAGGCAAGCAGGTTAACAGAAGTGACACTTAAGAGTCACACCACAGCTTAAAGTATCAAATGAAAAGTCAACAAAATTTAAAAAATAAAAAAAACAACCCAGAGCTATGCACAGTTATAGGTCACAGTAGCAAGTAGCAGGCGTAACAGATCAGTAATCCGAAACAACCACTGCTAAGGGTTCAGCATCCACGCTAGACACACTTCTGCGATGTTATTCGCACGAGCTGTTCTCCAGTCCCACAGAGCTCAGTCCTACTGAAGGCTGATGAAGCAAGGTAGGGGAAGAAAGGTGTGCTCCGGGAGAGACCTTTCTGATTCTCTGGATGACATTAAACCAGTCCACGCGCTCCGAAAGACCAACTCGCAATGCAAGCCCAGGCACAGCAACTGGGGAGACTAATTTCAAAAGAACAATTTTGATCCAAACTAAGTGTTCTCTTGTTGCTTACATTTTCATTAAGTTTAGAACCTACACAGGCCAACAATCTATCCCGTATCTCACAGGAATACTGCAGACACCGTAGTTGTACAGAACCACTCACCACCAGAAAAAACAACCAACTGACAGGGTCTCTCCTGACAGTACGCGTAGTGGGCAAGATTTGTTTTGTGGCCACAAGGACATGACCGCCCTTAGGGCCTTCCACATTTTCAAGACATAATCAATTCAGAGCCACACAATCGAGCAGAATCTGTGTTCTGGAATCCAAATAAAACTAAATATAGTGACAAGGCAATTGCATTTAAAGATTTTACACAAAAAACTCAGACTATTATGCTGTTCTTTATGAAAGAGTTCAAAATGTAGTCACTTCTCTGCAGTAGTGAAGTACACTCTTAAGCACTCAAACTACCCACGGACCATGTGCTAGTGTGATGTAGGTCCCCCTTTACCTAACAACTTGCATTTTAATTGCCGTGAGCAAAATCTATCAACAACTCAGATCAGGTTTAAGTACTTAACAATTTACAAAATGATACTAAGCAACTAGTAGTATCTTACACCCACAGTTAAGTTCCTCTACGTAACAAAACCAGACATTACACAGGAACTAGAACTACAGATAGTATTTGAAGATGACCATTAGAAAAAGTAATGTATTCCATAAAAGTCCTTTAATAAACAAATCAAAAAGCTCTTGAATATACACAAAAGTTGTTTCCAGTTTCCACCACAAACCAGACCACAAATACTTACAGCCAGCAGTGCTGCAGTAATACTACCAAGAAGCTGTTTAAGAAAACCCATCATGCAAACGCAGAAATTTATGCCAGCCGAATGGAGCTCCATGCTTACTATGGAACAGCAGCTGTGAGAGCAGAGAGCTCTGCCGACTAAGTGCTCAAATACGGGGAGAATTCTACCATTGCTTCTGTGTGGCTTAAAAAAAGCCTCTGAAGTATGAATAGTCTGAAAGCCACACAATTTCCCTACTTCAAACAAAGAAGAAAATGCTTCCCTTTCCAGAGGCATCGAACTACACAGGTCTGAAGCACATTTAACTCTCAAGTACACCCAAAGCTTCCCAATTTGTTTTATACCACTTAAATAAATATCCTGGAAGAGAAGAGAAAACGTTGGCTGCTTGCATTTACCACTAACAACAAAATCACTGATGCTGGAGCTTTACCACTAACTCTGACAGCATCAGGATAGTGTTGCTAGAAGTAAACATTTACAATGAGAATCTTGGAGATCCACAGGATAATTATCAAGTTTAACTGTATTTCACTGAAAAGGTACTGTTAAATTAAATACCTACTGATGCTGCAGCACAAGCAGCAGTGATCACTCGGTTTGAGAGCTACAATCGGTACTACCTTCAAGTAACTTGAAACTGTTAAACAGGTGAAAAGAACAGCTCTGCCCATCAGCCACCAGCCGGGGCCAGGCTTTGGGGGTTCGCAGGGCTTTGCTGTTATTTTAGAGCTGCACCTTTTAAGACTTCAGTCTCCCTTCTCCCTGAACGCACGGTCTCCGCTTTCTCTGAGCGGCAAGATGTGCGTTGATAAGCTCTAGCACAAGTTCCTAACTTGCTGAAAGGGATGATGGTGCACGTGCTGTTTCTACAGCAAAGAACAGACTGACCCAACATAAAACCAAAATAAAAGTAAACTCCCTTGTGATACCCAAGGCTTCATCAGGTAAGCCACGTTTGGCGAGCAAGTACTCTAATATTTTACTCATTACAAGTCCAAGGTTGACGTCCTCCAGGTCCTTAACATCTTTTCACATAAAGCCAAAAAATTTAATTTTGGCATATTTCTGAGCAACTAGTTTCATGAATACATTTTCTTTCCAGCCTTTTACTACTATTGCCATTCTTTCAGTATCGACCACATTAACTTTAATTGAAAATAAAAAAATCTAGCATTTTTCCCCCCTGATTAAAACCAAATTGTTCTCCCATTATTTCTTCCAAATCTGACTACCTTCATTACTGAAGATTAGAAGGTTACACGAATCATAAGTCAGCGAGAGAACATCTGCTTCAGCCAGGTTTTTCATCTAAAGTCAGCTTCTCCCTTACTGCGTTAGCTAGGCAGCATTTTTAGGTTTTTTCCATTTTTAGTAACAAAGGTATCAGATTAGCAAACAGAAGTTCTAAATTGCTATAATCTGTAAAAAATACACAGCAGGTAATATTCATTCTAACATCCCTCCCCCCAGTAAATAAAGCAAATTTAACTTGGCCGAGAACTAATCAAACAGCTACATCTTCCGGGTCGGCTTAGCAGTAGGTGGTGCTCTGTGGGCTGCAAACCTAAAAAGAAGGTGATCAGCTTTCGGGCAGGTGGGAGCTGTAACACCACGCCGCTGCGGCTAGGTGAGCTGCATCTTCATAAGCACCACACCTTCACGGCTTAGGAAATGCAAGTCAGACGGAAGTTCGTTAAAACACAACCTTCAGTACACACAGATTTTAATGAAAAAATCTACATGAATTTTAGAGTGCATAGTAACTAAAAGCAATTTATCGGGAAAGCATACCTATGCACAAAGTTATGTTTATGCATTACAGCAAGTCCAGCAGCAATCTCGCACGCCATCCTCTGCAGCAGCATTATTCGTGAATCTCCTTTAATGTGTTCCTGCTCATTGCAGATGTAAGTTTTTAGGTCTCCCTGTAAAAGAGGTTGAAAACACTTATCAGCATTAAATGCTGGTTGAATCTGAAAAATATTTAATGAAGAACCAGCTAACCACATCACTTATTAGCCACATTTGTGCTTAATAAAAAAATCTCCTCAAATTTCCAGTCTCCATAAGGATTCTTACAGAAGTCATCTAAGGCATATGGTATTGTCCTTTTAAAGGGTTTTAATAAAATCATTTATTAATTAACATTCTAGATCATACCGCCACATAAAACCTAACTGTCATACAATAATGCTTTCCATTGAAAAACAGTTTGACGAGCTTCTATTTTGAAATGAGATGAGTTTTCAAGTGCTCCTAAGCAGCAAAGCGGACTGTCTGGAATTTGCAAAGGGATGGGAGAGACCAGAGAAAGGGTCTCAGGCACCTCCTGCTCACCAGAGCCTTGGATATCAAAAGCATCGTGCTACACCCCACTCCAGGCAAAGAACGGAGAGGATGGCAGCTGAACCCAGGCAATGCTGAGCAACAGACACATAAGCGCTCCATAAATTACTAAAGCATACACCATACGAGGCACTCCATAAATTACTAAAAAGAGAACAGCTTTGAAATAGAGGGAAAATAACTGGAAGTTGTCAAACATTCAGGAAAAACAAGACTATAGTAAGTGAATCCAAGCAAGGGAAGAAAACAAGCTCCTTGTGCCATTAATGTTCCCACTTTCACAACTGGACTTCCAACCTAGCACTCCTATAGTTTTGTTACTTAAAATTTGCAAGTTCAGCAAATTATTTCAGAGAGTACTTTTGTATTGAGACTGCACAACATATAACATCACAACTTGTTTCACCAGCATAGCGTTCTGGGGCGTAACTGTCCGTGCCCACGGTCTGCAAACCTGGGGCCGGGAAGGAGCCCCACCAGCCAGCCAGGTCTGTGCACTGGCGACGGAGCGCTCCGACCGCCAGACGAGACTGAAGATCACTGAACTTCCTCTGGAGCCCGTGTACATTATGGAGCTATAACTGAAGCACCTCATTCCTCTTTAACATGGTTAACTGACGTGACAATTTACAACTCCAGCAGTTCACGCAGCAGATGTCTGTGTGGGGCATGAAATCTAACAGTGGAGTGACAGCTGAGGTGACTCACTGGACAGTCACAAACCTGCGTTATACTTAAAATAAGAAGCAATGGGACAGAGTCTACTTAAAGCAGACAGCACTACGTAAACCAACTTCATTTTCATTTTTTAACACATGAATAGATTCTACAGTACACATGAGCAGCTCTTCTATCTTCACCTGCTTTACGCATACTACTTATGCTGCAAGTAGCTACACCTCCGTGTGAGAAAGCATGCATAACTTCTACTACCCTTTAATGTTGTGGAAGCCCTCACTACATTCTCTGTATCCTGTTTTTAGCTACTAATTAAGTAACATTGATGTATTTGCATCCTAGAGAATTACTTTTTAAAAAAATGTTTCCCAAACAATTCTTCTGACTTACAATTACAGCTTTAGTATCATACTGGCTCAAGTATAGAGGTATAAACATTATATACAAACACAACCCCCTTCTACCTTGCCAGAGCAGATTTATTGGAGTGGAGTTCCAAAGCACTACAAAATGAACCGTGTCCGTAACACGCACAGGTTCCCAGTTGCGGAGCCCAATGAATATAAGCACAAAACACGGAGCTTAACTGACTCTAGGTGGCAGCAAGCGCTTGAAGAAAGGCAAACTCTCCAAAATTGCCATTCATTAAAACAGCAACTGGTACTTGGGGTTTCTCCCAGGTGGATTAAGTTCCTAGGATGCCTGAAACGCACCACGGAATTACTCTTTAATTTTTAAATGCACTAGTAACAGCAGTGCTGTGTAACATCCCTTATTTATTAATAGTTCACGTAGGCACACATTTTTGTAGTAAATACAACTTTTACAAAATCCAGCACCTTGAAATATACTGGTTCTATTTTCTCATTCTATCCTAACTAAGGCTACAATCGGGGGAGGGGGGGTGTGTCAGCATTGCTTTAAAAGGACATTGCTTCTACCAAACTGGGAACCAATGAACACACTCAAGTGCTGGACTGCCATCCAGAGGGACCCGGCCAGGCTGCGAGAGGAGTCCAACAGGAACCTTATGAAACTCCAGAAGGGCAAATACGAAGCCTTGCACCTGGGAAGGAAAAAACCCTTGCGGCAATACAACCTGAGGAGGGACGTGCTGGGCAGCAGCTCTGCAGGAAGGGACCTGGGGAGCTTGGGAGGCAGCAAGCCGAACACCAACCACCCGCGTGCCCAGGATGCATCAACAGGACCATAGCCAGTAGACCAAGGGAAGGGATTATCCCCTTCTACTCAGCACTTGTTAGAGCACATTTAGATCCTACGTCCAGTATTGGCTACCCCAAAACAAGACAAACTGGAACAAGTTCAGTAGAGGGCCACCGAGACAGTCTGGGGGTCAGAGCCCTTCAGCACGAGGAAAGGCTGAGGGACCCGGGCTCATTCAGCCCGGAGAAAGACAGACTTTGGGAGCACCTGACAGCAGCTGCCCAGCACATATGCAGTTACTAGAGACCGAGCCAGGCTCTTCACTGTGCAGCACAGAGGGATGATGAGAGACAAGAGGCATGACTTGAAAGACAAGAGGTTCAGACTGAGTATAAGGAGAACTGTTTTCCAGATGAGGACACTGGAGCTGAAGTGCAGGTTGCCCAGAGAGACTGCGCAGTTGCCACCCTTGGATGTTTTCAGCACCCAGCTGGACAAAGCCCTGAGAAATCTGGTCTGACCTCAGGTTGACACTAAGAGCATGAGGTTGGTGTGGAGACCTCCCGAGCTCCTTGCTAGCCTCAACTATCATATGACGTAGCAATACATCAATACTATTCCTATACTATTTTATGAGCCACAGAATGTCCCTTTATCGGACAGACATTTTAACACAATAAATATCAAAGGTTATACGTATCTGAATGAATACAGTTCTGCAAAATTCACTGCTCAGACACCTGAATACAAAAAGCTCAATGATCATGTTTGAGGAAGGCTCCACTTTCTCTCCAACTTCCTCTGCTGCCTTGCTTCTTCCCTCCTCTCCCGGGACTCCATGAAGAACTAGATTTCGCCTTTCCTCCCATCCTTCCCAGTTCTAGTCAGGATCAATGCAGCCGTCTTTCTAAGTATGTCTTAATATGCTTTTTCTCTGTAACAGCCAGAAGCCAGGGGCGTATTTACATGCAGTACTCTTCGGTAGTTTTCTTGTTTGTGCAAATTGCACTTTTGGTTCATATGAACACCCAAACAAATAGCTAACATGACTTTTTAAACCAGAAGGTACTGATGATAGGGTTTTAGAAGTGTAAAGAGGTTACCAAGTTATGTCTACTGAAGTTGGAAAGCTACCGGCCAAGTCACACAACACCACATAATTGCTCCTTTTGGAGTTCTTAGACAATGAAAAACACTACCCCTGTCCCTCCCCCTCCAATGTTTCTTTGCAGTGTAAGTACTCACAGTCACTACCATTAAAATGCCTGAAAGTAGTGTATGGTATAGAGCACCTATACCACCAGAAAGCCATTTAAGCATATGTATAAGAAATATTTAATATTTCTTAAACAGTTCTGAGAGCACAAAAAGTCTTCAAACCCAACAAATGTGATTTCTGAAGTTGTCATGAACTGTCAACCCCCAGTATTTTTTTTAAACCACACACCTCTGATAGAGCTACTATTTGCTTCACATTGATATTGACTATGATTATTAAACAGATTTATTGAATGCTTTGGTTAAGAAGTTTCCATTGCAAAGATTCTTTTTTGATTTGAAGATAACGTTTTCAAGTGGCAGTAATTAGAAAAAGCCCAAACAAAAGAAAGAACAACCACTGCAGGCAGGCATCTTCACTAACAGCAACACCCTAAAGCAAGCTACAGGGCGTTCTAGGCAAATACTGCATCCCGCTGATCTCATCTGCTCTGGGAATTGCAAGACTTGAAGAATTTCTGTAAGAATCTGATAGACAAATCAGCCTCACAATATTTATGCTACTTCCACATTTGAATAACCTTCCTTTACTCACAGATTATGTCAATCCATTAGAGGATTTGCTGTGCTGACAAAATGCTGGCCACACTTGGCTGAGTAATATATTAAAGTTAATAAGCCAGCTATCACTATTTTTAACCTGGCATCATTCTACAATGTTTAACAGTGAACAGTTAACTATTCATAGAAGACTGCACCAACATACTAAGCAAATTAATACAGGGGCTGGGCTTAAGAACTTATTGAGCATTTCTTTTTATATTTACTATTTTTACACCGGCAAAAGAAAACTAGGATTTAAAAGCTTTAAATCATTTACGTGCAACTGACCTCTCTTGCTCCTTGCCCAGCTCTGCGAAGCAAGGGACAGAGCAACTTGGATTACATTATAAAATAGGCTAAATGCTAGCAAATACAGTTACTGCATATACGAGCAAGCAATCCCGAGTAACAGAAATGTGCAAGTAGTTTATACAGCCAAGAAAACAAGTAAGTTAGCCTGCATGACATTCAGCATTGCTGCCGCGACAGTCAGCTCTGCTATCTCTGCACTAGTTTCCAGTGCCTCCGAGCGAGGCATTTCAGTGCCAAGGAGCCTGGGAACCGATAATCCAACGGGGCTGCCTGGGCAGCCAAGATAAGGTCAAGTGGCCCTAAAGAGGCTACGAACCCTAGTCAGAGAAGTTGCAAAAAGGGGGACACGCTGTGATAGGCTATGGATTTGAAGAAGTGCAAAGATGACAACCACTGTACCCGCTAGACTGTGTCAGTCAGTAGAATAGCCACATTTGTCATTTAATATGCCGAACTTGCAAAATGAAGTCTAGACTACCGAAAGAGCCTCAGAAGAGCTTGTCATCTGAAGACATTTAAATTTCCTTTCCCACACAGCTGACATATCTGCCACCTGTTTTTCTTAACCATCGAGTTCTTCACCACATAAGTACAAGAGATTAAAACAAGTTTATTCTTTGTTGTATATACATATACAACACCAGTAGCACAATGTAAAGAGCTTTCGCGTAGCATTATACTACTGCTAGCAAAACAGGAATGTGTTTCTCATCCTTCCCCTTTAAACAATATATAGTGACCACGGATACTACAACCTTTAGTCAACCACTCCCACTGCATCTGCCCCTACGGTCCTTCTGCTGAAGAATCAGACTCTTGTGTGTTTTAGAAGCACCTCCATACCCCCTGATTTACCCAATTTCAGAAAAAAGGACAAAAGAAGGTACCAGATTTTGAGATCACTTACTAAAAGCCTGAAAAATCCAAGAAACTGCCACCCCAGCCACAGGGATTTAAAGCAGCTTCTACAGTATCAGCCCACTGACACTCCACTAAAAACCTGTCTACTTTAAAAAAAAAAAAAAAAAGCTATCTAGCCATACCTCCTATTCCAAATAGTGCCGTCTGGCTTCCTTCACATTTCTCCTGTCTTCATGTCTCTCCTCTCCCCTCACTCCAACATCGCTCCCTCCCACACTCGGCCCCGGACTGCAGCAAGGATCAGTGACATGCAGCGACACGGAGCGCCCTTACTGCACTCCACTCAGTCTCCGCACAGAGCTATTCGAGTGAATGCTGTTTTGTCTGCCTATCCCCTGTATATTTGTGTGCACGGTGAACAAAATACTGTGCTGTCTAGGAGATACTCAGCTCTACCAAGTAAGAACTCTTCATGTGAGCCAGACTTAGTAGGAAAGTCATGTTTAACTCACAATAATATATAATTTTCTAATAACAAGTTTTAGTTCACTTGGAATAGAAATCAGCACAGGCATTTATTTTCCATTCCAAATAAATTACTTAACTACATTTGAATTTATAAAACTACCACTTTGGCTGTCAAGCTTACTGCCCCCAGTTAAAGTGAAAATCTATTTTATCCCCTTAAGTAAAATCCTTTCCAGATTACTCTGTAGGATCATGAAATTCTGGCATTAATCATCAGGCATCAAACGAGGATATTGGTTTTTTCCTGTATAAAGTAGGGCAATATTTAAAAGTTACTCCATCTTCAAACTAAAAGTTTAAATAGCATAACTAAATAACAGAGATTAAATAGCATAACTATTTAAAAACATGGCAGCAATTAAATCTGATTAAATATTTGGATGCTAGACTCCATAAAATGCAATTCTCTTTCAACCATCCTTTCAAAAAATCTCCAATTTGAGTAGCAGATTTAAAATCAGTAAGTAGTATTCCATTTCTACATATTGAAAAACTATAAAAGCCATTATCTGGTTAACCTTAGGCACCTACTTTTTAATTCTTAGCAAAACCGGAACATTTCACTTTGATCAGTCACTTAAAAAGTTCAGGCGTTTCTTCCATTTAGAAAAGAATGGTTTTATCAGTTCTTCTGCCTCATTAATGTACCACAGCTAATAAATTTGAGCAAAAGAGCAGTTATGAAAAAATATAGTTATTTAAGGTCACATACTAACTGATATTTCTCAAGAAAACTCAAAATTCCATGTTAACTGTTATTTAAATTGCTTGAGGTAACTGATGCAACTAGAACTGTATTTGTGCACCTGAGTTTAAAGGGAAAGTGAAGCTGATAAAAAAAGGATCTTTCTGACCTTTATAAATGCAAACTATCTTACTTCTGAAAGACTTATTTCTTAATAACATATACATGCACTTCTGAGTTCATTTCTGTCTTGACATTTTTCAAGAAACTTAGCTTTAAATAGTATTGACACCACAAACTTTAAAAGCAGCTACTGAGCCAATGTTTAGACAGCCCCCCGGAGTTCTGGGTCTGTTTGTTTTTTTATTGATGTGTTATGCTACAATAAAGCAATTCAAGTCTTTCCAGACCACAGATCCATTGTCACATCCAAATTTTAGTCTCTGCAGACGCCGTGTATACTGGGCACAGTTCAAAGTTTCTGTACATGCACGCCATCCCTTCCTCCCACCGTTCACCTCAACTCCAACACATGCCCAGGAATGCAGAGGCTGAGCAAACGTTTTGTGCAGCCATCCTTCCCGTCGCCAGTGGCCTCTGCGGCACTAACAGCGGAGCAGGAAGCAGCGAGAACACCCTCCACTCTGCTCTGAGCATTTCTCCTGGTGTTCAGGGAGCAAAAGGAGGCATTTGCCTGGGGGTGAAGGGAAGGGAAAGCAAAGAAGAACAAAAGTAGGGAAAAGGAGAATACAGTAACAGAAAGGATCGGGAAGAGAACAGGATGATACTGAAAATTCTAGCTATTAGAATACACTCATTACCAATCCTGGAAGTGAACCCACCATCGCATTTTAGCCAGAGCTGCACAGCACGGGTAAAATTTGGGCACTTGGAAAAGGCGGGGGGGGTGTGGAAAGGCAAAAGGGAAGAAATCCTTTGTTTCCTCAATTAACATTTTCATAGACATGATTAATAAAAGCACATTAAGGTTGCACAGACAGCAAGCAGAATTTAGGACGTGTTTGTGAGCATGTGCAGATGATACTTGACTGCAATAAAAAGCTTCCTTCTGTCACCCCCCTTCCCCTCCAAGCTCCCTGGTACGTGATGCAGGCAGACCGAAAGAGACTAGTAATTCGGTTATCAAAGGCGGAACAGGTATTTTCCTCTTCAGAATGTTCCACAAGTACCTAGAATTTACATGATTAATTGAAAAGAATACAAACAAAGATTTATACTTGCGGTTTTTCTCTAAGCCAAAAAAAGTCTGTCTTCTGACATTCTGGTTATTCAAAAAATTTCCCAGAAAGAAAACAAATCATTTTGGGCGGAGGGCAATAAATACACTACATACAATTTACACTAATGGAAAAACTGCAGTCTTTTGTATAAGTGCACTTACCAAGTCACAGAATTCAAAAACTAGGAGGTAAGGAATGGCTTCCACGCATTGCCCAATACAGTGGAGAACGTTTGGATGCTGAAGAATGCTAGAGTGAAAAAAATACAGTTAAAGCCAGAAAAATGACACTATACATTATCTGCAGTATAACACAACACACTGAAATCCCTACCAGAAGCTTCACCACGTAACATGGGGGGGGGGGGGCGCTGTGTGAACAGAAGGTGCAAGTATCCAAAGCCACAAATTCCATTTGCACCTTTATATCTCCTTTGTACTGCTGCAGCGTATCACTGAGAGCAGCTGAAACTCAGAGCATCTCAAAACCACAAACGCCAGCACTGCCACAAGAAAGTCACACCCATCCTCCCACCATCCCGTATACCAAAAATAAGCACATGCAACTGGTTCATGAACTACTCCGAGGAACCGACCTGGCTAAAAGCTAAACCTTTATTTAGCTAAGTTAGTTCCCAGGCAGATCAGTAACTTTTTCTAAATTGCTTCAAAACCACTTGTGCCAATGCAGCAGAAGGCATGAGATTTCTTCTTCTGACAACTGCCAACAATTTAAGCTTAAATGCAAATATAACTAGGTCATTAGAAAGCATTTAGAATAGGAAGCTCCCTATGACCACCCACCCGTAGCATATTCGGGCAAAGTAAACCACACTACAAGGTATGTCTAGTGAACTACAGCATGCCTCTTCTCCAGTCATCTACAAAAGCCGTTAACTTGTGGCAGTTAGCTCTTCAGAGAGGTCTCACTATTCCCAAACATGGGAAGAGAAATTACACTCCCTTTAATACACCAAATACCCTTCCGATGCACAAAGGCTCAACCCCTAGAATTGAGTATCCTCCAAGCATAACACAAGAGGAACAGAACACCAAACAATCCTGTTTTATTGGCATTTCCAGTCAGATCAATGATTTCTCAGTTGTAGAGTACTGCTGGACTGAAGTTAGTGTAATTCCGGAGGGAGAAGGGGGGTATTGTGTGCACAAGCCTCCTTGGAAGCTACCTGAACAAAATCAGTTTTTATCACTATGTTGCATTGAATTTTTTGAAAAATTGAACTCTGAAGAAATGAATGTGTATCTAACAGCAGACAAAGTGTTGCCAGTTCCCCTGCTTCTAATGGGAAAGCCAAGTACAGGAGTTAAGCCTCGGTTCTCAGAGGCAAGTAAGTAGGCATAAGGTTAGTTTGCAACATCAGGAGTTTGTTCCAAGCAGCTGTAGAAGAAAATCTGATAAACCAAACCCAGTGCGTTTTCCAGTCACAAACAGTAACTACCAAACACATTTAAGCAAAGGGCTTAATTTTATTTCTAAGCAAACTCAACTTTTGCTCACTTTGGATTGACTGTATTTCACTTTTTAAGGACGTGCACTTCAGTTATAAGGGAGGGAAATTAGAGAGAATAACACTTAACAAAAGAACTGTCCAGAATTCACACGCAGCAGTATGAAGTGTATGAATTAACCAAGCTGTGAAATATTACTTACTAATATGGTTCCCCATTTCTTAAAAACTGTTCTTGCTCCTTGGGACCTGCGCTTGCCTTCAACTCCTTCACTATCACCCTTGCTACACTAGTGCCTGTGTAGATCTCTCCAAGCAGAACCTGGAAAAAGATAACCACTGTGTCTGATCAGAGGGAAAAAAAATCTTGGAGTTTTCCTGCAAAGAAAAACAAGAGCTAAAAACATGCTGTAAGGGAGATTTTCTGGCTTGTCAATGCGTGCAGAGCTCTGATAATTAAACCCCATACTTAATACAACTTGACAACTGATCTACACACCAACTTTCAGAAAACACGTTTTCTAGTGAAGACCACTTATTTACTTAATATTTTCTCCTAGAAAGAATTGGCAGTAACAGGAATGTATTAATTCAAGTCCACAGAAGTAAAATGCATACCTAGTAAGTAACTGTGGTAAGAAACTACACATAAATTAAAGCTGTACTGAGTAGTTCTGTGATTACAGCTAAGAAGTGCGTGCAAGGAAACATCCAATTTCAACTTCAGTTTTTCTTATGCTTTTTTTTTTTTTTTAAAGAATACCATTTTAAAGGAAATACAGTAGCCTAGCTAGTTAGGAATAAGACT
This sequence comes from Charadrius vociferus, assembly GCF_000708025.1. Taxonomy (NCBI): domain Eukaryota; kingdom Metazoa; phylum Chordata; class Aves; order Charadriiformes; family Charadriidae; genus Charadrius; species Charadrius vociferus. The sequence continues at coordinate 2,719,103 of NW_009646541.1, forward strand.
CAAGCTGCAGTAAAAAAAACAACAAAACAAAATTCTCACCTTTCCAAACCAGCCATTTCCAATTTCCTGGATGTAGTTTAGACTCTGACGTGCAACTTGAGACTTTGATCCATCTGTCACACACAACAAAAATGTACCACACATCAAACCACCGAGATGGCCAGTTATCAACTGTTGAGGAAATAATGCAAGCTCCTACAATATTTATTCCCAATTACATGCACACATTCAGACTAAGCAGCAAAACCTAGTTAGACATACATAAAGTATGAAGGAACGTTGTGACAATAGCACTCAAGTGAAAATTTTCTCAGCTCCAGCTTCTAAATCATACAACACTCCCTACAAAAACACAGTGATTCTCCATATGACACAAACTTTTTCGTTTTTTATTGCATTCAGTAAGAAAACAAAAAGGCTGAGTTCTAATTCCAATATAAAAGTCTATCAAACCCTGTAGTTGGGTGGATCAAATCACAGAATCGTTTAGGTTGGAAAAGACCTTTAAGATCATCGCGTCCAACCGTTAACCCAGCTCTGCCAAGTCCACCACTAGACCACGTCCCTCAGCACCACGGCTACACAAGTTAAACACGCCCAGGGATGGCGGCTCCACCCCTTCCCTGGCAGCCTGTGCCAGTGCTTGTCAGCCCTTTGGGTGAAGAAATGTTTCCTAATATCCAATCTAAACCTCCCCTGGTGCATCTTGGGGCCGTTTCCTCTCGTCCTGTCACTTGTCACCAGGGAGAAGAGGTCAGCCTCCCGCTCACTCCCCCCTCCTGTCAGGGAGCTGTCGAGAGCGAGAAGGTCTCCCCTCAGCTCCTCTTCTCCAGGCTGAACACCCCCAGGGCCCTCAGCCGCTCCTCACCAGACGTGTGCTCCAGACCCCTCACCAGTTTGCACCTGAAGTAACCTACTTACAAACGTTTCCTGTGTAAACAAAAGTAGAAAACCCAAGACAATACTCCTTGCTTGTACATCTTAACATCTATAGTCATACAGAAAGTTACCATTTTAAGAGAAAGGGTTTCACTGCTTCACCCTTCAGCCCAACTGCCCTACTTATAGCTACCATCTGGAAGAAGGACATTTTCCGACTAAAAATACTTCACGTAAAGAGCGCAGAAAGGGAAAGGAGAGAAAACAAGACCCAGATCTTGGCAGAGGGTGGACAGTAACAATGTCAGGCTCTATACTATACAAAAGATTCAGTGTTGTTTATCCCTCTGCTGCCTAATTGGTTAGGAACATTAATAAATAGGCGTACACAAAAACTTTCCATCATTACCACTTGTCTGACTGAATTCTAGCCAGTATTTTTATTTCCATAAACCACGTTGACACCAGTCTTATTTTACTGGCGCAGCTGCAGCTGTGTAATACACTGTCAAGGTGCTCCTAAGCACGGGGAATGCCAAATCAGCACAGCTACATCTCCCCAGCATACCTTACTCAAGTACACTGCCTCACTTCTGGCAAAATAACTGCTAGTGACAAAACCCATAGTTTTAACAATTATGGCAATGTAGAAGAGCTGAGATAAAATGATTCATAGATAATTTTCCCTCACTCATTAAAACACTGAGTAACATTTCTTTTATATTAAAGGCACACTGACAGTTTCTTGACATTTGTAGGTTCAGAACTTTTACTAGAAGTTTCCGATGACATCTAATGATTAAGCAACACAAGCAATATATGTAAAAATTGTATGTGAAGTAGTACAATATGAGAACAACTACTTTGAGCTGAACTATGCTTGTAATATTTAAGATGCTTCAGTTTCCTATTACAAAAGCTGTATTTTAAAGAACGCATTCCAAAAAACCTCTCACAGGGAAATCTAATGCTGTCTTACTGATACCACATTTCCAGCACGAAAAGTCTACAGCGACATTAAGAAAGCGATGCAGCTGAAACAGTAGCACTGCTGTCAAGTTCAAGAGTCACTCCTGCTTCTATTTAAGGCTAATGGCTAAAATCCAGTGACAACTTCGCCATGAAGAAAAGCACCAAAGAGCAGAAGTCACTAATATCCTAGAGTATTTCAAACCCTTTATGTATATAGGGACACAATTAAAGTACTCTGCAGAGGTTTATTTCAGCTAGTTTCATTCTCTTACACTACCTTACATGGTACCCTGCCATAAGCTAACATTTTTGAAGTAATATTTCACATTTTATCCTATACATAAACTGAGTAAATATATTTAGTGAAGTAAGTTTGTAACAATTAACATGTTACAGTAAAGTCAAACATAATCAGCTACACTCCGTTTTTCACACCGAAACTGCTGACCTTCGTTTTTTCACTAAAAAAACCCAGTAATTTACCTGTACGAGATGGAAACTGGGAGGGAGTTGGTAAAGTAATATTGGGAACTGAAAGAGTAAACACTTCTGCTGGAGACTGAACAGATGGAGTATCTTCTGCTGGAGGTGTAAAATCTATTTCATCATCAAAGTTATCTTCAAATTCCTGAAAAAACACAAACTTAGTAAACAAGTTGATCTTTGTCTTAATATTAGCACTGATACACTTCTAGCTCGAATGTTAAAGAGGCTTAGCTTTTTCCAAAGACAGTGACAGCTTTTTAGTTTTCTATACCTTATTTTCAATTTATTACTGATTTAAAGAGATTAATTATCAAGAATTGCTTTTAACAGAACAGGGGTTTTTTTGTTTCCGGTTTTTGGGTTTTTTTACTTTAAATGCTATCCCTGACTTTGAATGAGTCACCATGAACTGCCAAGGCCAAATATTCTCCACTTAGAAATGAGAGCAAAACTCAATTTTAGGAACACCAATAACCAATATTCCAGAGGTAACTGTTTTCTGATGATAACTTCTCCTCGAGAGTTTTGCTACAGTGGATATGTATCTTCAGCATTATTTTCAACAGGAGTGTCTTAAACCCTGTCAGCAGACTAAGAAAAAGAAATTAAAAGAATACACAGGAAAAATGACAAATAGGTTCTTTACAGAAAAATTGTTTCAAGGGTATACTTTTCCTACTGATACTGATAGCTAGTAATGAGTTGGAAAAGACATTAAAGGTCCTTACTGCAGCATGGACCAAGTACTTAAATTGTTGCAACAAGATTTCACAGCACGTACAGTTGCTGGCTATTTCAGAGAGAACAGTTGCAACAAGATTTCACAGCACGTAGAAATACAGTTGCTGGCTATTTCAGAGAGAACATCCAGCAACACTGAAGTGTCAGTAACTGCAGAATATTAGCACAAATAATCAAGTATTCTGGATATCAGAACGCAGCTAAGACTACCACTTGTATATACGTTGGTAACTTCAGCTGCTTACCTTGAAATCTATCTCGGGGTCTTTACAGCAGGAGACACAGTTTGCAAGCAGTATTACCAGTACTGCTAGAGTACTTATGGACAGAATCACAAAAGATGAGGAAATTTCAGCTGCAGCTCCTTCTCCTAGAAATAAACACGTACGGAGTATTATAGAAATATGTTTATCATTTTACGAAATTCCTTCAAAATATATTATCCATCTGCATTTCTTTAAAAGATGGAGTTTGAACATTTAACTCTGTGGATGAGATCAAAAATAAGAGGAAACTGAACAGAAAGGACGTACTGGTAAATTGTATCTCTGCTCTGCCATCTGCTTGCACCGTTCGGGACTTACCTGATTCAAGCCAGGAGACCACTGGCAACATGATTTACCAAAGCAAGCGATGAACAGTGATAGTCCCAAGCCTCAGGATTCTGTTTAAGTCAACAAATTTATATAGATACATAACCACAGATACTACAGATCCAGTCTTTTTGAAGACATCTCCCATGAGCTAAGACACCTGTCCTGAGATAAAAGGCAGCTAGAAGAAATCCTCACTTAAACTACATACAAATTTAAAATATGTAAGACAGTACAGTCTCTTTCAATAAATGCATTCACAACAGTCTGCCAAATATACAAGTCGCTTCCGTAAGTGCAGTGGATTTAATCAGCTCCACCCCAATTTCTATTTCTTATGATTCATTGTGTGATTTGTCTCCATTTCAAGAATTTTAGACATGACCCCTAACCATTTTCCAAACATACTTCCCAATAATTTTCCAAGATTTCATATAGGAACATTCTACAACACATTTTCTACAATTAAGTCGGGTTATTGTTACTCACACAGGATCAAAAGCTTCAAATGGCATTTTATTAAAAAAAAATATATATCTATATCTCTTAAGTCTTTGCTGGGAGAATTAAACCTATTTTCATCCCTGTTTTCATCTTAAATTGAGAACAAAGATACATAGTTCCCTAGGAGACCACAGCACACATCTTGAGGGTTTGGTTTTGTTGTTGTTTTTTCTTTTTAAACAGGTACTGCCACAGAGACTGGAAGAGTAGTCGGGTTAAAATATATTTAGATATTACATCAGTGTTAAACAATGTCAGGTGACTTGGATTGGCTGGATTTTTTGGGAACATGTGAGTATCAATGGGAATGTCTGGCAACAGCATACAACATAAATGAAGTCTCAATAATAATAATAAAAAAATATACCAGAAGTTGATCACTAGTTAAGGGACATACAAACTTTTCCACCTACGTCTTATACCTTCAAAAAAACCCTACAAAAAGTAATCAAGAAGTTTCCAGAAAAAACTACAGCTTTTCATCACATTCCATGGAACATTTACAGGATATTTACTTATTTTAATTATATGTAAAGAATAAATTGACATAATTACAATATCGCCTTAAAAACTGTTAGCACATTTTCGAAGATCACGTTTTCTGTATAATAAATTAGAAATATCATCTATACAACAATAAAAGTTAACCAAAAAAGACAGGTTTTCAAACGAGTGATACTGTTTCTAGTTTCCACAATAGCTCTGGCATTCTAACCTCATTAGAGAGCATGAACACTCCATTTCTAGATAATATGTACTGTTCAAACATAGATCAAATGCGACGTGAGGCTGCTCACCACCTTTTAGTCAAATTTCTGAAGAAAAAAAAAATCTCTGGAGAGGGCTCTCAATAGAACAATTTATATTCATTTAAATCAAGTCCTCTACATAACACCCGTGTATTTTTCCATTTGTAAGCATCCACATGAAAAAAAGGAAAGGTAACAGCTGATTTATGTTTACTTCCTTCAGATGTTCCGTAACCTTACTAAGTAGACTGAAAATTATCTAAACCACAAATATAAACATTTTGTGAAGTCATTAGCTAAATTACTGCAAACAGAGAGGTAATATAGCTTTAGATAAAATATAAGATAATCCTTTGAACATCTAACTGCAACCAAATAATAAAAGGTAGCTTTACTACAAAAAAAGTAAACATATTAATGTTTACCAGGTATTACCAATTAAAAATTATTTTAAAGACATTCTTTCCAAAACCACCCCACCATATTTCCAAAGAGCTTCCTCATCTTCACCACCAACTTCACTGAAGTGAGAAGTCAACTCGCCGCAGACCATCCACTGAACAGACACAGATTTTCCCCAACTAATAAACACTTGTGAATACATCACCACAATTACAATCTATATTCCTCCCAGTAGAAGAGCAAGACTCCGGACCCCCCTAGAACATTTCATCCAGTGTACGTGTGCATTTGGGAAAGTTGGCCAAGCAAAAGTAGACGACTACACGATGAACTCGGACACCAAGAGCATGTTTTGTTATTCACAGAATGCATTACTAGCATGTCTTGAAAGGCTGCTATTTGAAGACTAACTTTAGACCAGATCCTTAAGATGGAGGTATAAAGCACCTCAGCTGTCAAGACTATGTAACACTAAAAAAACCAAACTATCAAACTTATTTTGGGTTTATGGTACACTATAATGTCTCCTTTTCATGCCCATGTGGCTAACATGAATTTTAGTGTCTTCCCGCTCCCTACAGGAGATGAGCGTTATCACTTCTCATTAGCATCCTCCCCTGCTCTAAACACCATGTCATCTTCTAGATGTTGTTTTTGACCAGCCTACACTGAAACTTGAAGCAGTTCTTCAAAATTTGCTTTACCACTTTCAATCTTATGGCTTCTTTTCAAGACCTGACAAGGGGCTTGTGCACCGGAAAGTACAACTATTGTAACTATATTAGCTGGTCTATCTCTACCTACAAACTTCTCACCCGTGCCCATGGGCTATCTATCACACCTACAGCAGCATGGCTAGGACATGTATTTACATAAACTTTACCACTCTCACTCCAACTTAGGATCCCACTTGTGACCCCCCTAAAAGTTCCAAGTTATCACAGCAAATACAGCTAGAATGATTCAAGCTCCTGGTTGTCTTACACGAGTTTTCTGGTTTATTTAATTCCAAATGAGACATAATGAGCAGTAACAATCACAAGCTGCACTTAATGTATATGCTAGATATGCTGCACATGTATTCAACTATTTTATATGAAAAAGACAACATATTTTGGTTGGAATTCCTTCTGTAAAGAAAACGGCGCATTTATCAATCCTAAAATCTAAGCGTTTTATGCAAGTTACATTCTTCCTCATAATACAACCATCCCCTTTAAGTGCCCCGGAATGAACACACACAAAAAAAGTTCCCGCTGTTCATTATGTTACTTCCTAACCTCAGAGACCTTCTATAATTCCCAAGAAAAGAAAGCGTGTGAGCTAACAGCAATTAACTGAAGAAAGAAAATTAAGGTTAAAAAAAAAAAAAAGAAAGCAAAGATCACCTTTGAAAAGGCAGCTAACCATTGACAGTTCATTAAGAAGATGGAACTCACCTAAACTTCCAAAAGCACAAGGCAAATTTCACATACAAAGTTATAAAAAGATGCTTTAATACAAGAAAAATGCCAATTATCATAGGCAAGTTTCTGCAACACTTACAGAGTAGCATTTCAGATGACTCATACAAGTAAGAGCTACTTACTAAGAACTGCAGAATCTATCTCTATTTGGATAAACCTTGAAGTCTCTCACATAGTCATTAATAAGTGATATTTTTTTAATTTGCGCTTTTTAAAAAATTTATGTACATTTATGTATAAAATGATGGCAACATATAACTGGGTTAAAATTTATAAGTGAAGTTATTTTAACAGCTTGCATAAGTGCATATTCCACAATGGAAGTCACTGATTAAGTATGGGAAACAGTGTTTGACAAAGTGCTGAAAAAACTGCTGCAGTATAACCTCTTTTTCATTTTTCAACGATTCCCATCCAATGATTAATTCACTGGAGCTTAGTAAAATGACTCGGAAGTGAAAAGACAGGAGATGTTTAATACCTCCTTTTGTTTGTAAATTGTAAAAGCATAAAGGAATGACAGCTATTTATTTTAAGATCCTGACCAAAAAAGCAACCAGAAAGAAATCCGTTCAATTAAACAGAGGACCATTTTATATAGTCATTGCAGAAAACAGTTTTCTTTCATTAAAGAACCCTGTTAAAGTAATCCATTCAATTAAACAGAGGACCATTTTATATAGTCATTGCAGAAAACAGTTTTCTTTCATTAAAGAACCCTATTAAAATACATTGTAAATTTAATTAATTTTAATCTAAACCTAGATAAAATCCAGTAAGTATCACTCACAATTTCATAATGATTGCAGAAGACAAGAATCTTAACATAATAGATTCTAAAAATAGAGAACTTAATAAATTTGCTCAGCATATCATCTCAGTTTAAAAACCTACCTTATTTAATGTAGCCCTACGCAGCAACAACCTACTACATCTTAATATCTATCCAGAAGTCAGAATCCATTCTTTATGAAAGGAACTGCAAAACATCCAAAAAATGCTATATCTAAAATGCCAACAATACAAGGCTTCCTGACAGTTAATACAAACAGTCTAGACTACTTTGGTCTGCTATATCCAAACTACTTAGGCAGGAGGAAGAGGCCTGGATTATATCACTACTATATTAAAATCAGCAGGAGATGCCGTGTGTCTGTGCTACTATATGCGTTACTGCAAGGTTAACACAACATGATGCTTCACGCGAAGAACTCTGTGCTAGTAAACGTTCCATCTCAAAATGGCACATAGATGATCCTAAATTATCAACACAGAAAATAAGGTCTTTTTTTCAAAACCTCACAGTATTAAATACTGATTTTATGCTGCTGTTTACCCACTTCAAAAAAGCACGTGGTACCATAAACAGTTCAAAGCCCTGGCCAAGGTAGGTATTCAATTAACAGCTACTGAAGCAGGTTCTTCAGCAGTGCTGAAGACTGCCACTTCATAAGCAAGCTTTACACTAATGTCTGAATTTCAGCACAGCACATCTGAAGTCAAACCCCGTACGCAGGCAAGTATGTGAACACGCTCACTGAAAAACCAACGATGATAAATTATGCTGGCATTCTCAGGATCAAGTATAGACACGAGAACATAGACTTCAGTACGTATTAGCATGTTACAACGGGTGGAAAAATGTTATTTTCATACAAAGTATATTTCAAAGCAATTTATATAGGTCAGGATTCTCCATACCTTCCCAAGGTTCTTTCAAGTCTACTTTCTTCATAAAATAGTCCACCGACTACCAAATGCAACACCTAAGCAAACAAAAGTTTGTTTCTTGCTGGAACTGGCTTCCTTCTCTATGCAACGTCCCAGTCTGCGCACAACGCTCTCAAATACCCACTTACGTCATCCACCCGCGGCTTCCTTTGCCACCCGGCAGCGCGATACGGGACCCGACGCCTGCCCCTGCTGAGGGACGGCAGGTCTGCCCTTCTTCCACTGCCAGCTTAGGAAAGGCCACGACGCTTGAACTCTGACTCTCTCCAATTTGGTTCAATGTGATAATTCACGTTATTAAGGTCTCAACCTTCAGGAAGCTGGGCTAAAAAATGCACGGCACGGCACAGTTCTAAGCTTGGGGAAAAAAACGTAAATGTACATGACAGACATTACCGAGTACACTACTAAAAGACGTTCACTGCTGTGATAGAGGCAGCGCAGGGCCCAGATAAATTAAACATTATTAGGGCACAGTGAACTTCAAGGGAGCGTCTGATTTTAAGCTTTCAGCACGGTAGTTGCTATGCGACAACAGTCCCACTGCATAAGAGCCCCTGTTCCTTCAAGAGCAGCTATATAAATGGCAGTTCTGCACTAATAGCTATAACTATTTCCAGCAGAAACCTAGCAGTACAGCACTCACTTAAACTGTCTCTTGGACACCCTCAAATTACATGACCGTGAACTGAGATGTTACTTTACAACACCAAGTCGGAACAGAGCAGCCTTTAAAATACTAACGAATGACCAAATCTAACTTTGCGCCTTAGCTACTTCCATGCTGTCTTTCATAAACTTCATCAGTTTACTTACTCTGTGTTTAATAGGTATTAATGTAACCAGATTAAAAAGTGTTGTATCACCCTAATTTATAGCAGATTTGATAAGCATGATTTTAAAAGCCATCCCGACTTTCCTAAATAATACTGTCATTCTCTTCTATGCTAGCAATTGAATGGGAAAGTGTTCTTGACTCCTACATAGTTCTTCACAACTCAGATTCAGATCATTATCTTTTCCTCACAAAGGGTTTCTCCCGCATTTATTTACTCCCCGAAATCTTCAGAGGCTTGCTACTAATAGGCACAAAACCAACACAGATACAACCAGGCCTATAAATTCTGAAGGCCTATGTGTAACGGGTAGAATATTAACACAAATCCAAAACAGTTTTAGACGCATCTTTTGTGTCACGTCTGATTTGTATGACAAGGTAAAACACCACACGCATTGCAACTCCTGTATTTAATCAAACAAAAAAATAACTCAAGAGCACATTTCATTAGTTACTGCATTCCCGTCATCTCAGTTTTTCCCCTGCTATGCTCCATTTAACTGAGCCAAAAAACAACATAATTTTTGAGAATAAGTCTCTGTAGAAATGTGTACAGGACCATCATTTAATTGTGTAATGCTGCATTACAATAGGCTTCAAAATACTATATTAGAACTGCATTCAAATCACCATCAACCTTCAACTAAGACACAACACAAGCAAAAAAAAATATTAACACAAGTTCTGAAGGCGTGTTATTTGCACTTTGCACATTCTTAAAAAAAAATATTTCAGATGAGGGGCACTCCAAATTCCAATCAGCCCTTTGATTGGAATGAGCATAACCAGTAGAACAAGAAGAAACACAGAAACAGTCCCAAGATCTCAGATGACTTTCATGGACTTGATGTCCTCAACACAATGCCAGCACCTTAATGAAATCTAAAACTGTTTCCAAATGCCCAAAGTATTCCAAGCAGAGACTGGAAAGGTTCCTTCAATGAGCAAATCCCCAAGAACAGACATAAATAACACTCCTTAAGGGACTTTAATGACGTTCTCATTTTGCACCTGAACTTTTCAGCTTTCAGATTTTTAGTACTTATTGCCATTCAATGAAAATACAAGTGTTTAAACTTTTAAAACAATAAAAATAATCTGGAACAAACTATTGAAAATTTTATTAATTGTAGAGAGTTATTTCAAAAGCCTGTCCTCTCATGACATTATTACTACCCGTATATTGGATATGCAAAATTCACATAACTAACAGAAGTAACCTTCAGTACGGATATTACAAATGTATCGTTATGCAAAAGCGCACTATCACTTGATTTTATTTTCCCTTCTTCGTTACAAGTAAGGAAAATCCTAATTACTAGATACAGTCTCAAGAAAAACCTCTTAAGGCCTTAAAACTACGGCTGTCCAAGTCACTTGTACACACTTGAATTTAATCTTTCTGAATACAAGCAGCAGTAATGTCAATAAAACTATTTCCTGCCTAAATCTGAATTGTTACGTAGCCTAAGTCAGTGTCTCATGCTTAGAAAGATGGGAGTACGATGACAAGACTTGCAGACGTGGTGGAAGAAAAAAAAAATAAATTAAAAATCGCATACAGGTTATTCTGTTACTATATTCTTCTAGATAGAAATTGAAACATTCCAGCCCTCTACTCAACTTGTCCATTACAGTCCCTATCTTGCCCTAGAACTCTATTATTTAAGTCCCCCATGGCGGAGACGGGTAGGATTAAAGGCCCAATACATGTGCGCAGACAGCTGTTCTGAAAAGCCACCAGCTTTTCTTCTTTAAATAGTTAATCATCAGAAGCGAGGGTAATGAAGACAGCAAGCAGCCCGTTCCTACAGCGTTTTCCCCCATGAAGCAATAAAAAAGGCTGTGACACACTCCTCCAACCCACCTTGTGTTCCGGATACAGCTCTACAGTGACAAAAGCCAGTTTCACAGCTACATGTGCTGCTGGACACCTGGCCCCGAAATCACTACTGTCCTATGCAACAAGTTACACTACTTTCAAGAAGAAACACTCGCTACTTCATATCACAACTGGAGGTGTAACTCTGTACGCCAACAATCCTTGGAAAGCTATCCCAGCTCTCCCCTTTCTCCTTACAAAGAACACAAGTCTATCCTGCGACCTAAGCCAACGCTTTTTCAAACCGTGTTATCCCATGCTCCCCCCAAATACTTCTAGAGCGTGCTTCAAATGAGCTTCTGCAGCTGCTGAAGTCCCGCTGCAGCGCAGGGCGGCAGAGGTTGGGTGTCCCGGGGCAGGGACACCTGGGGCAAGGCTGCGTTCCCCCGCAGTACAGCGCCCTCAAACAACGCAGCTCCCAGACGCATTCTTTCTGAACACGTGTCCTGGCCGAGTGTTGGCGGAACAGTCAGTAACTAGTAAAACTGTGAACTGGTACATTTCTGTCCTTATTCTATTACCCTACAAGTCTTCCCAGTAATGTCAAAGAATTACTCACGCAGCAGCATACTGCTCAATTTTAATAAGGACTAAATATAGGCTAGCGCTTCAAGTGTTTACAGAGCGAGATCTGTTTGAAGTTTCAGCGTTAGAATCTCATGTTTGCACAAAGGCATCTTAAGACAAGGTGAAAAATATACATGTTAAATAATTATGCCTCCTATGCCTTCGTGGCAGTGTTTCTGGAAGATCTGGGTAGCCCTATAATCTTGCAAAGGTACCATCTGATTAGTAAGTGTGTCTCTGTGTGTGTATATACACACATATATAAAAAATTCTGCAGAGCACACTTTATTTTACACTGCTAGATGTTGTTTTGGCAATCAATTCCTGCTCAGGGGCAGCATGTTTTCATCTGCTACACCATTTCTCCAGCAGCGAGGCACAGAAGTTATATATTTTTTTTTTTTAACAGAGTAGACCACAATCATTTAAGGAAGCATGAGAAGAAAACACACTGTCGTATCTCAAACCATCACAAGTACCTGCAGCATGGAAACAAAAACATCGGTACCTCTTTCTCCCATCATTTGACAGGAATACAACCTATTAAGATATACTGGTTTTGAAGAGACTAATTTCTTTCTATTCATGTGAAAGGAATCCAACCATACAATCTTCATGTGATGGGATTTTCTAGAATCTTGATTTTACAGTAGATGCATTTCCAACTCCGATGTATGACTGGATTAAGAAACATGGGAAAGAAAGAAAGCAGTGGCATTTTGTCAAAAGATCCTGATTCATAGCTGAAGGATCCCTCAGAAGAGCAGGCCATAGGATGAACAACTGATTTTGGAGAACTGGATGAGGTCTACAGGCTGAAAGCTTCAAAGCCAGCCCTGAAAAGCCTACTGTTAAAATTTTCTGCAGCTCCTTCGTACCAAAGAAGACTCAGGGTGCAAAGGTAGTCCTAAAAACGTGACATCACTGTTAAGTCACTGCAGCGATGTTTCCTTACCACTAAGGAAACTTCTGTACACGTAGTAGTGTTGGAGAAGGCGTTACTTTGTACCAGCGTTTCATACCGAAAATCCCTCAGAAGACAATTCACTGACATAACTTGCTCCACACCATCACCCTGCCTCAGCTGTATGTGACACACCACCTTGCTACTGGTTGTGCTTGAACTACGCGTGTAGACTGAAACGGCTATCCCGACACACTTTGTACATTTCTGATTACAAAAGTGTCTACAGAACACGTCTGGTATCACTGATGTTGCTCAAGACCTTTCATAACAGCAGTACAATGAATCACAGCATCTTCAGAGTGTGAAGGGACCTCTAGAGATCATCTCGTCCCACTCCCCTGCTAAAGCAGGACTGCCCAGAGCACATCCCTCAGGACTGCATCCAGGCGGGTTTGGGCACTCTCCAGAGAAGGGGACTCCACCCCCTCCCTGGGCAGCCTGTGCCACTGCTCTGGCACCCAAACTGGACAGAAGCTTTTCCGTGTGTCGGAAGGGAACTTCCTCTGTTCCAACTTGTGCCCATCGCCCCTCGTCCTGTCACTGGGAACCACCGAGAAGAGTCTGGCTCCATCCTCCTTCAACCCACCCTTTAGATATCTGTAAGAAGTAATAAGGTCTCCCCTCAGCCCTCTCTTCTCCAGGCTAAAGAGTCCCAGCGCTCTCAGCCTTTCCTCATAAGGGAGATGCTCCAATCCCTCAATCATCTTGGTTGCCCTTCGCTGGACTCTCTCCAGCAGTCCCCTGTCCCTCTTGAACTGGGGAGCCCAAAACTGGACACAGTATTCCAGTTGTGGCCTCACCAGTGCCCTACCAGGACCCGCAGATCCTTCTCCTCAGAGCTACTTCCCAGCAGATCCACCCCCAACCTATACTGGTGCCTGGCATTCTTCCTCCCCAGGTGCAGGACCCTGCGCTTGCTCTTGTTGAACCTCATTAGGTTGCTCTCTGCCCAGCTCTCCAGCCTGGCCAGGTCCCGCTGGATGGCAGCGCGGCCCCCTGGAGAGTCAGCCACCCCTCCCAGTTTGGTATCATCAACAAACTTGCTGAGGATACACTCTGTCCCCTCATCCAGGTCATTAATGAATATATTAAACAAAACTGGACCAAGTATTGACCCCTGGGGGACACCACTGGTTACAGGCCTCCAGCTAGACTTCGTGCCACTGACCACAACTCCTTTTTTTTTTTTTATACAGAACCTGGGGCAAAACCAGCACCAACCAATGGGCCCTTTCAAACCAATGACCCGCGCCTGATGCCACGAGAACATACCTTTAGACTGTCTCCTATCAGTGCTATCTTAACAGGCTGCAATGATACCTGAGGAATTATCAAATACACCCAAGCATTCAACAGGCGAGAAACACCCTCAGAAAATGACCTCCTCCTATAAGGATGGCTTCAGCTGTAGCAAAGTCCAGACACTTGCCACCAGAGGCAGAAAAGCAGACCAAGCCTGCGAACAAAACCTTGCATGGAACGCCGCTGCAGGCCAAGGAGTCAGCGTTGGCTTCTTACCTCAGAGTCACAAACTCACAGACAGAAGCGAAAGATAAAAGACAACTTCACAGCTCTAGCTCTACAATTATTAGGCGTCTGGGACAGAAGCTAGAAAAAGAAATACAGGGAGAAGTAAGCAAGTTTAGTGCTTAAAAGGCGGGAGGAAAGATAGACTACTCCCAAGAAAAGTATACACCACTAATTAAAATCCCACTTTACAAGCAAGATTTTTCTTAACTTCAAGTGATCCAAGTCGCTCACTTGCATATGCTTAGAAAATTGCTTTTCTTATTATGTGCAAGCGTCACACACATTTTACATTGTACCAAACCACAGGCCACAACCGGGCCCCAGTCTGACAGAACTCCAAGTGAAACACCGAGTCAAAGCAAGTCAAAATCAACAATTTTCCCAAGTGTACATATATGCTATCAAACTCTTCTTAACAAATAAAAAAAAGTGACTTAATCTCAAAGTTTTAACTTGTCATCTACGGCCAGCTGACTATACTAGACATAGCTGTCTGAACATCTAGATACTCCAGACATCTGCCTCTGGGTATTATACACCAATTCCTAAGCATCTTTCCTGGACCGTACACGACCAAGCTCATGAGCAAGGACTCACTGCCAGGACACTCAACTGGTCCAGGAGGGAAGTCCCAAGACAGGTTCTCAGCACAAATCGAGAAAGCGTGTAGGCACCAGTCCAGCTGCCTCAATTCAACTGCACAGACTATGTAATTCATCACAAATGCAAAACTGAACACACCTGCTAGAAATGAGACCACCTATTCGAGTTTTACAGGAAAATACGAACATTTTTAAGTCCCTGTTACTTTGTATTTGCAAAGACTTCCTATAGCACAGATGATAGAAATACTTTGCCTGACCTTACACTCAAACCCTCAATTCCGGTTCTCAGTTTCTTGGAGGGGCAGCTGAATTAATGTCGAGTATGGAAATCCAAGTCAGAAGAACAGAAAGAGAGCCTGAATGTACATGTAAAGCTTTAGCACAGTACAGCAGATGTATCAGATTATAATGCACTACATTCAGCTGCAAAATACTGCTGCTAAAGAGTAGTTCCCAAATGCCCTTACTTCAGCTGCACAGTACTAAAAGTGGAAGTCATCTTGGTCTGATGCATTCAGGTAAAAACACTAATACTCCACGGGCTCCAAACAACTACAGCACTTCCTTGGATGGACTACTTTCCACTAGACCTCCCCCAGCTCACCTCCAGTATAAAGTGAAACCTTAAATTCAGAACTGTCACAGTACGTATCAGTATCCTCCTCTTCCATTCACAGAATAAATCAAATCTAAGTTGGTCAAAGTATTTTTAGCTATTAGCATCTTCAACATCTTGTTGTTCTATATTCTACAATAATTGCTATGAACCCTACCAGGGGAACAGGTTAAAGCCTTATTTCCTTTCCCTCCTCCACTTATTGTTGAAAAAAAAAAAACAAACCCACACTCAAAAATGCAAGACGAATATAGAACACATCATCAACACATGGCTTCATCTGCAAGCACTATGAAGCCAGGCTTAAGAAGAGCATCATCCTTCATCTCAATCAAGGCCCTGGGAACTTGACAGTCCCCCAGCCATACCGTGTACTGTACGTCCACAGCAGGTCCACAAAATGGAGCATTTTTGAACAAGGAATCCAATCTAGTCTTGCTAGAGCCTGCCCATCGCCACTTCCTGCTTTCCAGCTTCCTCCCCAAAAGAGAAGTTAATTTATTATGGCTATATTCTGGGAACTATTCCGCAAAGTTCACTACCACAACTACCAACACCTTCCTCCTTTTTCTGTGGATTCCCACCTTTCCTCTAACAAGCTCAGGGCAACACACGTCAAAATGTTTCTCCATTGTCAAAGCAGCAACCCTTCTTGCTAGGTGAAGAATTGCGGGATCCTGAAATAATTCTGAAACCAGTTACTAATTATTCTATGAAAAGCCCATTAAATTCTTCACAAGTTCGCAACTCGTGTCTATCAGACTGAGCATTACAGTGAACTGGAAAAACTGCCAAGGCCCAGAACAGAGACCATCAGCGACTGCCCCTCCCAGTACAGGAAATCAAAGCAACCTGTCGTGGGATACACGAGAGAGAAATTCACAATATGGTTGGTTTTAAACACAACTCATGATTCTTAACCCAGCAAAATAAAGTCACGGTTTCATCTTCTAGACAGGTTATAAAATTTGCCCTTTATGACAGAGAAGGTCTGAGACAAAACAGTCTCACTGTCATCCACTGCTAAGCTATTCAAAGGAAGGAAAAACAAAAGTCCTTGTAGCTTTGTAACTGGTTACTGCTGTGGTGACGATACAGGGCACGCTGCAGACTCAGTCTGCTGCACGTCAACCCATTTGCGCACATTACTGCATTCAGTAGGAAGTCTTCCCAGCAAAAGCGATGCCAGTGAAACTGGAAAAGGTTCCTTTTGACGCCTTAAAGGTTTAAATACTAAATTCTGTCGATAAAACAATCCAAATACATTGCTTCTTACTATCTGCCCAAAGATGGAGTAGGAAGCAGCAGCTTAACTTCCTGGAGTTCATTGGGTCTTCCACGACAGGATTTGGTTAGTTTGCCAACCTTCAGATAACACCCCACGTATACATACTTTGGGCTCCCATTATGACCGAAGACAACATATAAATTACAATACCTTATTAATTTTGTATTAGTCCAATATTACAACATCCTAAGTACTTATCTTCGCAGCACTGCACTTAACATACCTGATTCAGCCTTTAAAAAAAAAAAACAAAACCAAACAATTTAACCCCCCCCAACATTTTAATACTATGTCCTGCATTTTTTCCAATCAACATTCATTCTGAGAACGAAGCTTTTAACCAGTATCATGGAAATTGTTTTGATCTCCCACCTTTGTAAGGTACATAGCATAGTCCTGACGGCAAAGAGGAATTTTTATTTTAAAAAAAAGAAGAGAATACTGGATGCAGAGACTCTGACTAAATAGAGAAATCAACCGCCATTTCAGGAAAAGACAGAAAAGACAGAAAAGGCAGAAGATACCCCCCCCGAACTGATTTTGCTGTCTAACCTTATGGCTTGATGAAATTAATATTATTTGGACAAAATTCAAGTATTTCATAAGTGGGAAAAATATAATTTAGCCTCAAAGGAAATACAGGTTTGACTGACAGTTTTATCTTTTTCAGAAGTTTACTTTTATGCAAAGTAAGAAAGACCACAAAGAAGGCTGATGGAGGGAGCAACTGAGGAACAATTCAGAAATGTTCTTGGGAAGAAAAATAATTAGGGTAAAGGGCATAGGTCCAAAAATAAAGGAAGCACGGGTTTCACTCCCAGTTTTGATTCTTTCTGTGGAACAGCGGCCAAATTACCTAATCTCTGTGCTTCAGATCTCTGGTTCCCCACTGCTCCTCCTCCCTGAACACATTGTCTATCTCGGCTGTTCAGTTCTGGGTGTCTAGAAGTGAAGCTCAGTACACATTCAAACCAAACCTAACCAAATTCAGTCCCAATACAATGTTATGTTTGCAAGTCCCAACGAAGCAGAAAAAAAAGAAAATCGAATCAAAGAGACGGTTGTTACCTATCAGTTCTAATAAACCTCTAATCAGTAACTCATACGATTGAGAGGAAATATTTTTTAGTTCGTGTTTTTAAAACGAACAGGAAAATAAGCAAGAAAATCGAAGGAAGTTAGCGTTACCTAACGTAAGAGACAAATAAATGTGAACTACATGACTATTTAGAGAGCCGGGGCCGGGGGGGCCGGGGGGGAAAGCACTAATCTGCCCGGAAAGGAGGGAAGCGCCGCCCGCCCGAGGAGCCTCCGCCCA
>NW_009646541.1:2738799-2742416 GCF_000708025.1 Charadrius vociferus
TCCCCCCGCTGCGCCGCCCGGCGCGCGCTCTGCGGACCCTCCGCCGCGGACCCTCCGCCGCGCCGCCCCCGGACACCGCTCCGGCCCGAAGACGCCCCTTGTACTGCCAAAGGACCCGTATTTTCCGAAACGTTCTAATTAGCTTTTCTTCCAAGGGAAACGTTTTACTTGAATAACGACAGGGAAGACAGCCGCCTCCTTTGTTGTTTTAGTAAGCTATCATTTATGCATCGTGCTGCTGCTCGTGAATTGCTTTTTAGAAGCAATATAGTAAACAGTCCCCAAGTACTCCGCGGCTGGCTGGCTGTAGATTTTATGGACTGGAAAGGCAAAATATGGCCCTTTCCCTTTAAGTTCAGTGATCTGTAATATGCAACATGTAACCCTTTTTTTTTTCCTTTCCCACGTACAAACAGCCACCCACATCAATTTCAATAGCTCTGTCCTGATGTCAAACTGTGCTGGTGACAAGCACACAGCCAGGTCTTTCTCCATGTACGTTATAAATATCCAGCGGAAGCTTCATGGACAGTCCCTCGTTCTTCCCCATATGCAACGTCCCTCACTGAGAGTGGACATCAGGGCTGGGGCCTCTGGATGTGAACGTGTCCCCTTCCAGTTGACATAGCCACAGTTTTTAATGCTGTTTTTCCAAGCGACGCTGTACTGCTGTGGGATACCTACGCGGGCAGATCTACCTGTCACTACAGCGTCGAGGGTCTAAGGCACTTCTGAGATCCGTCACTGACTTCATGCAAATTCCATATGTAAATAATTCTGAGGTTCGTAGTAGCCACAGACAAAGTTTAAAACTTCATTTGTAGCCTGTCAGCAGGTTTACAATGCAGGGGTGTTCTCATTTCAATAGTGAAAACAATTCCCTGCATTTTAAACACAGCAGACTGCTTTATTTCCCAACCCACCCTATCATAATTGAACGTTGGGCCTTTGATGCAATTTACTGATAAAACATCCTGTCGTAATATCAAGTTAAGCAGCATATCATTAAAAGGACTTGTCAGAGCACTATTCTGTAATGATGGTACACTTAAGGTTAGCTGTGAATTAGTCACTAGTAGAAGCTAAAGAACCAAATCTTCCAACCCTTTGTTCTGTGTGTTAGTCACAGTTACTCCCTATCTTCAAATACACCATGAGCATCACCAAAAACCAAAGGTGGAAAGCCTAATCTACTATCTGCCGTCATCAGGAATGTTACGATTCACCCATTTACCATTTCTGCAGCTAAACATTTGTAGTAACTATATGAGACTAATGGGATGAGCAACCTAATACCAAGTAATCCAAAAGGTACTTAAAAAGAAAATGTATTTACTTAAACAAAACTCTCCCTGTACACAAAATGGGATGTATTACCACATATCACAGCCTCATGTTTCTTGATTATGCGCTGTTATCACTGCCAAATTACTGAAGCTGCTGTTCCGTGTGGGAGGTGTTAAAACCTTTTTTTAGAGACATAATTGGATCAACTAAAGGATGTTGATGGTTTTATTTTCAGTTGCTTTTCTTCAACATTTTTGATAACATTATTGGTGCGGAAGGAATATTGTCTAGCAGACTGAGCAAGTTGCCAGAGGGGTGTTAAAGGTCTTCAATGTAACTGTGAATAAAGCCCCAAAAGATTCACAACTTGCTTACTACAAACCAGAGTACCACCAAGCGTCAGAAACAGAGCCGATTACAGCACGGAGGTCTTTATTGCAGGTCACTGGTTTGCGCATAAAGACTAGTTGCTGTATATGTGAATGTTGAGACACACACCCTGCTCTCCCTCCCCCAAAAGAACAATCTCTCACCTTTCATACATAACCTTTTCTTTCCCTGTCAGTGTTGTCTTTTTACATTTAACAGTGATCTGCTTCTCCACCTGATAGAGACAAAATAAATATCACTGATTTTAACCTCCACTTTCCGTCGTGACCCGTTAGTGTTTTTATAGAACTGGAGCCATCTTTCTCAGTTCTGATACTACAGCATCCAAAACGATTTTATACAGCCAGAAAACTGGGTTTAAAACAATCAGTAAAGGAAATTTGCTTATTTGAGTCCAATGTTTTCCCCTTAGTATCTGCCTGTCACTCTAAAATGGGCTTAGAACAGAACTCTCCGATTTCTTCCCCCAAAAGCTTAAGCTTGCACATTGCTGGTAGAAAATTCAGTTTATATTAATTCTAAAATGTGTTAAATAAAGATCCAGCAGCTCTCGTTAATCCATTCCTTGTAAATCCATTAAGGAATTACATTCTTCTTGGGAAATATTTCATATTTGGATTTCCATCTGCCACTAATGTCCTGGGAAGTTTAGTACAACTTTCATTTCTGTTGACTCAGGAATACC
This sequence comes from Charadrius vociferus, assembly GCF_000708025.1. NCBI lineage: Eukaryota > Metazoa > Chordata > Aves > Charadriiformes > Charadriidae > Charadrius > Charadrius vociferus. The sequence goes on from NW_009646541.1 coordinate 2,741,162, forward strand.
TACTGTATTTTGATGGACCTGATCTGGAAGGGCACTACCTACTTTGGCTTCAAACAGGTGTACTTTGAAGAACTTTTAACATTAAGCTATGAAGATGGATCATAATTGTAAATGTATGTTATTCAATTCATTTAAATTTACTTTATTTACTTTATTCAAGCAAATTAATTTCACTTTATTCCACTGAACCATTCTATGGAATCCATAGAGTTAATGAAAAGAATGAATTTTTGTGAAAGACCGTTTAAGTACTCCCTCAAAAAGGTATAAGAAGTGCCAACGTCAGCATAAATTTCTTCCCAAGAGGATTCCATCCTGGCTCACAAAAAATACAGTCGTGAGTGGGCAAACTTCTTTCTCCACATATTACTCTCTGATGATGCTGCCAGCCAAAATGCCGATTCATGCCAATTTTGAAAGTGTTTTTTATGCCACCGACAACTGGCTAATGCGGGACTAAAAGACATCTCTGTGGTGATAGAACTGTATCTTAAAGCTTCCTATAGAACCTTTCACCAAAATTTTAAGAGAAAAATGATGTGTGTCTATTCTCTCCAAAGGTATAGGATTTAAACTAAGTCATTTCCATTAAAACAAAAGGAAATGCAAAATTACTTCTGTGTAAATAAGCTGTTGTAAAACTTTCATAGCCACATTAGAAATTCTTTGCCGCCCCCTCCTATTTATTTTTAGCAAATGCTAAACTGTGTGCTCTATTACATTTTGCTCCAGATGCAGCCCGGCAGCACTGGGTATAGTGAGAAGCCACTTAGCCAAATGAGTGTCTGATGCAGTACTGCTCTAAATATACATTATATCTGTGTCACGGGAAAAAAAAAAAAAGGCAAACCAGAGAGTATTCTCACAAACAGACCAAGAGAGACTCAACAGATCAAACGAGGTTTCAACTCAGCCTTTCCTCACGCGATACTTTCGTAAGGCGACAGCGGCGGGAGCTGCTCAGCAGCTCTCGAACCCGTCCGTCCGCGACTCCTCTAAGGCTGCGCCACTGCCCGCGCCCCGCTGCTCCCACCAGCAGGACAGGGAGGACACCCGCCACGGGAACAGCCCCGCAGCGGTGCAGCCGCAGTGCGAGGGCCCAGTAAAGCCACCCGCAAGGGCCTCTTCCGAAACAGTCTGCCGCCAGGCTGCAGCAAATGCTCCTGCGATTAGCCTGTTTAAATAAGGAACTTGCTGGTGTAAACTGTTCAGGCGAGCTTGCCAAAAAAGCACTATCTGTTTCTGCAACTCTAGG
>NW_009646541.1:2742430-2746362 GCF_000708025.1 Charadrius vociferus
GAATCTCTTCATCACACATCCTTGCAATAAAGGAAGGCAAACATTTGAGCAGAAGATAATACATGATTTGCATCTCTCTCTAAAAAGTAATTCTAATACTAAATTTTGAGGAATATTATACGTCGCCACTTGAATGTGTCACCTGTTGAAAGAGAAAGATTGGTTTGAGTCATATCAAACAGGGTATTCTTGATCAACCTGCCTATTAATGTAATACTTTCCATTTCCATACCACTTTATATCTAACTTTATAAAAAACAATTAAGAAAAACCCTCATACAAGTACTAGTTCTCGTTAACATCGAGCAAGCTGAAGCTAAGCTCAGGGAAGATTAAAGATTAATGAGTGCCTACATTTTACATATGTAGGCACTCACCTCTCATTTTAAATATCCTTAATAACCTGATCCTAAGCAACTGCTCCAAAATTAAACCAGAAATTGTCTTAGACCACTTGCATTCCCCTTCAACAGTCTCTCATTGGTGTAGTTTTAGTAAAAGCGTAAGCAAAGACTTCAGGCTAAGGACCGCTCCAGGTATGGGGGAAGCTCATCCCAATTTGGAAATAATTTGCAATACTGCCAAAAAGAATTTTTAAAAGAAGCACTAGGATCTAGAGGCCAGACCCGGAAAGGGATAAATAAAACAGTAAGCGAGCTGCTGACGTACAGACAACTGGTGTTCTTGGTGCTTCCAGCTACAGCGCGCACTTGGGAGAAAACCAGAGGATTCAAGATGCAGATTCAAGGTGCAGTTCACTGCAGCACTGTAAGGGAGGGAGGGATCTACCTGGTACTGAAATGCTGATGCTTTGCAATCTTAATTATTCATCTTATGTTAATGAACGTTGCCTTCCAGAGCACTGAAACTTCAACATGACAGAGAAGAATCAAGGTGAACCAAGACAAATTAAGCAGGATCAGGAAGAATATTGCCAACTGAGCAGGGAGCACCAACCACTATAGCCAGCACATGTACACTGGAACACACAATTTTTGATACTTTCATCTATTTTTAATAGTTACGGGTTCAAAAGACAAAATTCAGAACAAGAACCATTTATCAAAGGTAGTAATTGGACAACATTTTCGGTTCTATTTGGTACTCAGAACAGAAAGAGGTATCAAATACCTCAGTTCCAGAGAAAGCAATGAAAAACAACGAGCAAAGCTTATGCCACAGACAAGGAACAACTCACTGAAAAAAAATTGCAGAAGCATTTTAAAAAACCTTGGCGCTATTAAGGACAGTGTCTTATTTTAAAAGTTTACTTATTAATTTTAACTGGTTACTTATGAAAACCAAACAGACCTGCAATACGTAGCTTATTTTCCTTATCCTTGCAGTCTGAGAGTCTAAAGATCATCCAAGAATCAAAGACCTTCTGTCTTCCACAATCCCTTCCTCATCTTTTTAATAAAACTAATCCAACAGAAGCAGGTTTACAAACTTATTTAGAAGTCTGGAGTCTTACAGGTGAAGTTGCTCTGCTAGTAGGATTATAAAATACAGACAGATAAAAAGATAGTGAAAATTCAAGCAAGGATCGTACCTACTGCAGCTGTTTTTTCATCTCCAATACTAACAACTTAACAAGCTCATTCCCCCCTTGTTGCAGCATCACAGGTATTGCGTGTCCTTTAATTCTGCACTATATTGTTCTGGATGTATCCTACATCCAAAGGGAGTAGTGCTGCTCATGGGACTGGTTTACTCATGGGTGCCCATATATGCAGAAATACATCTCATGTTTTTACTGTTGAGCTCTAGGAAAATCCAGGGAACGATCCCACCTGGTAGGAGCAGCAGCTACCCGAGCACAAAACACATTTTTCAAAATGCTCACCTCTTTGCTACTTTTCAAAGCTTTGACTAAACAGAAAAGGTCCCATTTCATTCAATAAATGTCAGTAGTTACCATTTTCCTCTCCGATCCAGGAAAGGAAAAATTTGTCCAAATAAAAAAATGCATTAATCTTCATGGAGAACTGGTGTTTTCGTTTGCTATCAAAGTAATGTAGAGACCAATACATGCATGTTAGTAGAATGTTTATGGTATATCAGACAACACAGAATCTAAATGACTTCTGAACAGTACCAAGGGGTTTCATGATAAATTGATGACTATTTATGAACTTTGTGAATCAACCTCTTTATACGGTGAGTAATTAGGAAGGAGTGGTAGCTGAAAAGTTGCAATTTTTTCTTCATAACTTCCAAATGTAAATTATTGGAACATGAAGGAAATTCAATCTAAAGATCCAAAGCTCATCAAAATCCAAGGGCTGTCGGATGTTCAGCAAGAGGATCTCTCACTCAGAGCTGTACACATACCAAAAGGATGTGCTGTTTCAGTGCTGTGAACTCCATGGGGTACAGTGACTATCACTGTAAACTGAGAAAAAACATCATAAGAGACTACGCTAGATGAGAAAATAGTTAACAGCACCTTTGCCAAAATTTTAATTCCTCTGCAAGGGCATGCTACCAGTGCTAAGTAATTTTGACCATCCAAATGTTTTTAAAACACGGTAGCTGACGTACCTGCTCCAAGAGAGGAGAAAATGTTAAAATCACGTCTACTTGAAACTTCCTTTTAATGCAGAAGCAGACTAGGAATTTTAAAGATAAGGGAAAACCCCCAACTTTATGTCATGATGTACCATATGAATATTGAACATAGAGCATGATTTCTTCATGTGTTACGAGCATGTGCCATCAGCACGTGGCTGGAAAGCTGCCTAACAAGCTGACAACTCCTGAATTAACCTTGTGTGAACACAGCTCAGGTTATCTGTTTATAAAGTCATACCACAGGTGTTGCCTACCGTGGGATTTTACAATGAGCAGCACTTAACAGAGCTATTCTCATTTTGATGCAACCCAGGTGCTCAGTTGTGCCTTATCAGTCTCTCTGGCTCCTGCTCTCAATTAGAAATTCAGAGCGCCTGGCATCTGGCAGAGGAAGACAACAGAAATTAACATTACCATTTCCCGGGGGTCATGGATTAAACATGGCTTGCACCTGCTCTGCCTACTGCTGAGCTGGTAAAAGCAAGATTATCACTTTTACCCTTTCATCGGTTAAATTTTACAGCTTAACCACCCAACACAGTAGGGACCACTTTTTAATTTGATGCAAATCTAATCTTCATTCCACACAACCTTCTTATTTTCATCACATTTATTTTCATCAAAGACCTATCTCAAAAATGCTGAATCCCTGAATGTAGGTAACAGAAAACATTATTTTTATCAGGCAAATTAACAGCACTCGTATTGCATTCCCACACACGTTAAATACTCCAGTCTTACGTGAAAATCTTCCACTGCTCTCTGTGCATAAGCAGAAACATCAGTGGACCGTGTCTTATTTTTCCTCTGCCTAATATGTGACTGCAGTTGCTGGAGATGGGAACAGTTACAAGAGCTTTCCTCTTCACTGGCAGTGTTGAACAACTAGCTGGTCCCACCACTGGGAATGGTCTGTACACACGTCCTTGCTGCAATGTGCGTTGCTCCACCTGGCAAACACCAGCCTGGCAGCAATCTGTAGCATTTTCCGCGCTGATGTACATTCCCTGCCTGGAGAGGAAATAGCCACGCTGAGGATTCCTGCTCTCATCTACCGGGAGGTGCTAATAGGAGAGAAAGCAGAGAAGGGAGGTCTCCAGAAGATCAAGATGATCACTGAAAAGCAGGAGGTCCTGTCTGTGCGCCACCATCACCTGCCAGTGACTCCCAGAGAGATGTGAACAGCACCAGTTAAAGCTCAAACCCAGGCGAACCTCCTCTGGTGCTGTGGCACTTGCGCAGGCGGCTCAATTTATGTACGCAGTTCTCCTTATAGTTAGAGTAAACTCTGAGTGAGAAACACACAGGAGCTCTGCCATGGATTGGTTTAGCGTCCAAAGAGCTCACCAGTGGATACG
>NW_009646541.1:2746377-2755783 GCF_000708025.1 Charadrius vociferus
TTGTCTGAAACACAGCTTTGTCCACCACGGAGAAATTAAGTACATCTCCCGATGGCTCTGGATATTGCTTCCTTTAACCAGAGTTTTGTACAGCTGTATGGAATTGCAAGACATTACAGAATATCAGAGAAAGTATGCTTAGTGCCGTACCATGAAAACACAGTGCTAAAGGGGCTGGAAAATAAGTAAGACATAGATCTGAAGGTCACCATTTGGAACACAGCAGGTACATAGTAACTTATGGATTTGCTGAGCCCGTGTTGAAGGAATCTTGCATTTAATAATTTACAGATATATACAGATCATTCACATAGAGAAAGAATATTCATGACGTTCAGAGGACCAATAAATTAGTTGTATTGACAACAAAAACGGAAACATTTTTTTTATTTTACCACTACTGCATAACGAGCAATTAGCATGTGCACTTGTGATAAACAGAAATTAAAATATGCAATGGGTCATGCATTTTGTGTATGTAATTTTTAGTCCAATTCATCATCTGGCCCAGGAAATACCGGGAACAGCTATCATTTATAGTCATGTTTATTCACACCACTCTTACACTGGGTCTGATTGTTTTCCGCATGATCAGTGTACAGCGATCTTAGCGTAAATGAGACACAGTCAAATGGATTTGAGTAGAACAGGCATTCACGTGTTCTCTGCCTACTGTATTATTATTGGTATGCCTTTGGATTTTGCTTCATGTCACTACATTTGGCTAAAGAACTCAGGCTCCTGCCCAATCTTAAAAAAAAAAAAAAAGAATTACTGAGGAAGGACGGAAAAGGAATTCCACAGGTAGATTTGCAGGTGATAGACGTGTGTAAGAATGCATATAAAGTCCCAAGGAAACAATGCCTACATTAGTGCTACAAATTCTGTAAGCCTTTGAGCTGCTAGCAGAGTACCTCTTTCATTCTGCACTTTTTTTAACTGCCCCGGACTTCAATAGCAGCTCCGCCATTCACAGAACAAGGGGTCAGCCCTAGGAGACTGATAAGGTATTATAGAGGTTACTCGAACGGAAGAAGTATACCCACTTAGGGCTTACTCTCCTGAAAAGGACATGCAAGGAAGAAAACAGTGTCTTTCAAAATGGAACTACTAGAAGCAGAAATTAGGGATCTGCCTTGTACTGCAGAAGCAGAATGTGATCCTGTCTATGCAAGGGCCTCAACCCAAATTAGCTGAGGAAATACCCATTCCAAAAACTAGGAAAAGAAGATTTAACTTGCATTCACTTAAGGCTCCTTTCAGACTTGCTCATCATTCATTTTACAGTTTTGTAGATGCTGAAAAATGAGTTCCTAACTGAGAAATTAAAGAGGAAGCACACTCAGAGTGAAATAAACACACTATGGGAATGAGATGAGAACTTAAGGAAAAATTCGTATCGCATTTCCCAAAAGTGAGCTTCTGTCAGAAAGATGATCGTGACTGCATTAACAAGCCCCCTAGTTATTCCCAGCAACGTGACTTTCAACAGCCTTTGATACACATAATGACAACTTTGCAGTATTAAAGCTAAATTTGTTGTGAGTAGAAATCTTCCTTGATTTTTCTCTCCGCTGACTCTAATGCAATTAATTCCCCTGACAATGCTGCTTATAAAACCAGATAAGTCAAGTTAAAGCAGTTAATAACAAATATATATGGACCATGTTTTTTTCCCCTGCCTGCAATATCCTGTGCATATCTTTATCTAGAAACAATGACTCTTCTTGAAAATATTATATAGTTCATGTGATAAGAGGCTGGAATTCTTGATTTTACATACATATACATCAGTGACCTTAAGAAGAAAATAGCTGCAAGTCAGAACTCTGTAGCTTTCAGAAATGAGAATTGGATCTAGGTCAAAACTGAAGCTGTAAATAAATAGCACAGACCTTGGGGAAATTGAGGTCTAGACTGTGCAGCTTTGGTTCTGTAAACAGGAAAGATTATTCTATATTCTCACTGGCAGGTAATTTGCATTACAATACAGTTTTGAACAAACAAATATGTGATCACTTATAAAACATTTTTCCTAACTGCTGATGAATCTATGGTGACGCAAAATAGCAGGCGTGGATGTTGGGATCTTCCCTTCTCCTCAACCCTCAAGCAAACATCCCCTGGAAACTCACAATACGTACTCTCAGATTATAGAACAAGATGTGAGATATTGAATAAGGTATCTCTACCCCACAAGTCAGTTGAGTCTTTGCATTTTGATTCTGCAGTCAGAAGAACTTCAACTATATGGGTCCCAATGTTGACTCCTGCATCTTACAGAATCACAATCCTGATTTGGTAATACTGCCTGAAAGAGTTAAAATCAGAATGAAAGTTCCCATTGCAAAGGATTTTGTTGAAAACATAATGTGAATATAATGCTTTGGAAAGACCTGGGTTGATGCTGTACACTATAAATAGCTGAACAGGTAACTGCCTTGATTGTGAAGGCACCAAAACTACTTGTTTTTTCAAACCATTCAGACATCCTTAATTGGACCTTGGACATATATTGGGAGTTAGGTATTATTAAAATACAAATAGTATTAATGATAGTACCATTAATACTATCGTATACATAGTACGTAGTTGCGCCCATAGAACGATAAATGCTTCAGGTTTGTTTTGTCGTCTCTATTAAACTATCACACATACAGCTGCATGTACAAAACTCCACCTGAGTTGGAGCTGAACGATGATGTTCAGAAACACAGCATACCTTTGCCCAGTTTTCTTCACCAGCATTCAATTATGGTAGTATTTGCAGTGACATACTGCCTAAGCTGAAGTCATGGACAAAATCATATCTACCCGATGGAGCTTACAACCCAAGTGGCACTATACAGACTGCATGGAATTACTCATGTGCATCAGACAAGCTGGATCTGCTCACCAACCTTCGGTAAGACTCATGTTCACTCTCCATCCTGGAATTGTAGGCAGAAGATCAAGTGCTTATTTCAGCTGTCATTTCCCACCTGTAATTCTTCCCCCATGTGAAACAACGCTCCTGTCTCACCCACCTATCAGTAGAGGCACGCAAACAGAACGGCCAACAGACAGCATGCCAACCTCTGCTCCAAACTCTTGCACGCAAATCTGTTGACTGCAATACAACAGGCAAAAGATGTGTTGGTTCCTAATGAAGTTAGGCAGAAAGGAAAACAAGGAGTTCAGTTGTGCTGCAGATCTGCTCGCAGTCAAGCCACCCCTGAGGATAAGGAAGGATGCTGGCTTTGTCCTATTCTAGATGGATTCCACCACTTCCTCAACGTAACTGTTTCATATCCATGTCGCCTCCAATCTCATTCACTGGAAGTATAAATTCCCCTTTGGCTGTCCCTCCCAGGCAGAAGCATGCTCAGGTGACACCATGCAACGTCACAAGTATTAGGACTATCAAGTTAGTTCCATGTTCTGATCACCTCAACTCATTCTATGCCCTTGTGCCTGCGTTTCCTGTTGTCTTCATTCCAAATGCTTCACTTGGAGAGCCTCAGGCGGACTATCTGGTGCCTTGCCAAGAAGACAAGAAACTTAGATAGTTTCCTGCCATTCAGTTAGCGGAGGGAAGGCATATAAAATTTGTTACCAGCACGCCAAAAGTTTGTTCTGTCATTTTAGAAACACAATTGCACTGGTGGTACATCTTTAAGCCATATTGTACTTTTGCAGTAGTCAGTCCCCAAACTCCTCAAAAGACATGACTCTGACCAAACGTCTGTTCAAAAAATACTCTGAACATCAAACAGAGCCCACAGAAATACCAGTGGGACATCCCAATACTACACTTGCTGTTGCTATCTGTTCTGTTGAGAAATGACCTCCTGGTGCCTCTGGGAACTATTAATTCAGATGTACTAAAACTTTTTGCAGATACAATCTGCCAGGTAAGTGCCAATCCTTTCTGTAAGTAACATAGTACAATGGAAAGGTATGAGAACAGTAGTGTGAAACATGGTCAAAAAGTGTTATCAGATAACAGGCAGGAGAGTTAGTGTGTCTGAATTAATATCACTGCACTTAGGGAAGGCTGTTCTTGCTACATGGAGAAATGCAGAAATCCTGACCAGAACTGCTAAACTGTAAACACTGTGCAACTGCTGGGATGCTGTTGCTGGCACGTATCTTTGAAGAGGAGTTGAGCTATTTTTGATCTGATGGAATCGTTTGAAGATGAATCAGATACAAAATTATTAGTCTTTCTCCAATTCACAGAACCTTTTGCTGCTCTCCCCCTTTCTAATTTAATTTCACATCTCTGAAAAATCAAGCATGATGCATTGCAGCCAGTAGTAATGGATTAAAGGGAAAGCATCACTCGAACCACACAGCAGAAGTCCTGTCCTGATTCAGGAGACCAGAATCTCTCTTTCCACTCACTGCCACGCTTTCCCTTCAGGCTCCAGCTACAATGCCTGCTGCCCTTAGCTATTATCTAACATAGAAATGCACAATATTTACTTTCTGAAAACAGTTGCTCCTGACCCTATGATGGCAGTTCTTCATTGTGCAAACATTTGAAGAATGCTTTGCCTCATCCAGCTCTGTCTGGAGGCACTCCCAACAGCAGCAGCTGGGTGTGTGCAGCCACAAGTGACTGGGGCGAAAAGAACTTCAGCAATGTCGTTTTTTCAACAAGTCCTCTATTTTCTGTTGATGTTGCACTCGCCGCTGAGAAGCAAATCTCTGGTGGAATCAGGGGATCAGGTACGTGGGAGAGCGTTTCTCCCCTGGCCCTGCTGGAATTTTTAATCTCAGTGAATGCCTTCATGATGTGGCTAAAATAATTTATCTGAAGATGTAATGAACAGATAAGGGAAATGACTCGTTAGCTCAACTAGGTCTCTCCATAGGAAATGCCCTGACTGTTCTCATTGGCTCTGGGTGCCAGAAAAATACTGAAAGAGCAATATCCACAGAGGGCCAAATCAATAAGTATGAAAAACAGTGTTTCTATACTCTAACTTCATATTAGTACTCCCCTCTGATAATCCAGAGTGGGTAGTCGGGGCCTGAGGACCGACGGAGTCGGGGTGTTCAGACAGGCAGCTAAACTATCAAATGGCTATCTCAGGCCATCTTCGACTGTGAAAAGTATTCGGTTACCTGCTGGCCACCGGCAGCACACAGCCTCTCCTCTGCGTGCCTCAGCCAGGACGTGCCCCGTCTCTTCAGAACACTGCCCTGCTCAGACGGAATGGCAATGCCAAAGGCAGCACTAGAGACCAGGAGCTCCAAGGTCTATATACCGCTCCTCCAGCGCGTGGAGGTGCCGCCTGCACTTCACTGGGGACAGGATATTCCCACTGACGCTATGTAGGGAGCTGCTTAGGAAACACAGAAGTGAGAGCAGAGGAGGAAGGGCATCACGGAATGTTAAAGAAATGGCTGAGTGTAAAGAAATCTCCTGTGATCGCACAGATGAAATAAATTCTGTTGGGGTGGAAACTACTGAGATGAGAGATGACACAAACTGCCCCAGAAGCATACTGGTGAGGATCTTTTACAGCCTCCTTCCTTTACTTAAACTTGAATATAAATTATACGGGATGTAGAATTACAGGAAAATTATTCCTTTTTTATGGAAGAATTTAACTTCCCAGACATAATGCAGAAAATAAATGCCACCAGTGATGGCAGAGCTCCATCAAAGATGGATTTCTTTAATGATCAATTAACTAACAAGACACGGTGTTACTTCAGAGTAAGCAAAGAGGACCTTTGCTTTGATTTACATAAGGCTGATGACAGATGGGAATGGTATATAAAGGAAACACCAGTAGGATAACAGAAATTGCAATATCTTAGGAGAAAAACTGTATTTCTTAATGCAAAAAAAACCCCTGAGGGATACATACAATCTCTCCCCTAGCACATTGAAAGAACTGGTATATGAAATTACAAGTGAAAGCAGCCAGCATTTAATTAATCTGAATGAAAGTTTGCCCAGGACTTCTGTATAGCAAATATAATGTTTATATTCTAAAAAGTATTTTTAGAAAGTTTATATATTCTGAAATGTATGTTTTAAATTCAGTATAATGCTAAGTCTTAGAACAAATTTTGAAAGAAAGAACAAGTAATTGTAAGAGGCAAAGAGAATGTGAGAAAAAATACACGGTTTACCAAAGTATAGGATGTCAAACTGAGCTAGTATATTTTGAGTAAGATAATTGTCTTTTTAGAACCAAATAGTGCAGCGCACTTAGTCTGTTAAAGTTGAAACAGATCATTTGATACTGTGCTCCATAGGGAATCATTACTCAAAGTGGAGATGATAGGGATTAATACAAAAGCAAAGTGAACAAGGAGCAACAGGTTATAATAAAAAAGGAGTTACAAGAATGGCACAAATTACCCGATGATGTTCCCCAGGGCTGCCCCTTTGGAGCAAGGCCATTTAACGTATACTTCCATGAACCGGGAATGATGATCAGGCCCAGCCTCCAAAAATCTGCATGTGATACAAAGCTGGAAGGGATTGCCAATACTGAGGAGGAGCAGATCATCACACTGGAATTAGATGACCTTCTTGCCTGCAGTGACAGAAATTTAATAATGTGAACTGCAAAGTCATGTTCTTGGGATTCATCAGCTGGAAGCAACAGAGAAGGAAAAAGATCCGAGTGTTCTGATAGACTGTCAGTGTGCCAGAGCTGCCGGTACGACACAGCTGTGGAAACAGATAAAGTAATGTTCGGGCGGGTTAGGTGAGGTTTTTAGTAGAGAAGGAAATATTGGAACTTTTAGACAAGGCACTGGTAAGACTTTGACAGTTCCATTCAACGGTGTTGAAAAAGATTAGCTTAAACTGGAATCAGTGCAGACTGGCTATCAGGATGATTACAGAAATACCAGTCCTAGGGAGAGATACAAAGAGCACGGTTTGTTCAGTGTGACAGTGGAGAAACAATGTGCAAGACCTTTGAAAGTAGATTTTGAGATAAATAGCATGGAAAAAGAACTAAGGTAAAGGTTAACATGACTGTGAGATCAAATTTTTACAACCTGATCAGCAGTGTGTTTAGATTGAAGACTAAAGAAAACATTTCTGACTATTCAAGGAGATCACACATTGGCATGGTCTTTCAAAGAGAGCAGTAAGGGCAAGGAACCTAAATAGTTGTAAGACGGAACTTGATATACCCATGGAAGAGTTGTGTAACTCGGTAAGAAAATGAGTCTGTGGTCAATAAATGTTTCGGACATACCTAAAGAGCTTGGAAACAAGACTAGATCTCTTGCTCCGCACTTACTGTGTATGGATCCCATGCTTCACAGAGCTTTCCGATTGCCAAAATGTTCTACCAGCAGGGAACCAGTGGGCTCCTCCCAACACATCCCCAGTACTGCGTAAGTTAGCTTCTGAGGTCTTTTCACATCTCTCCGAAGCACCGGAGCTTTGCCAATTGTTCAGTTTCACCTCTGGAAGAAGACATCTGCCCAGGCAGCACACCTTGCATTGGGTGAGACACAGCGAAATGATCTACTCATCCCAGGCAGCTGTGGTTTGTATTTGGCCATAGTGATGTGTGGAAGGAAACACACGATGGGACCTTGCGGGACCAGCTCCTCCTCTCCAGTCCCCTTCTGCTGCACTGGCTGCAGTGCCGCAGCACGTGACCTAACAGCGCAGCCTGGCTCTGCCTTTTCAAACCTACCGCGCTCTCTTCCATCGCCTAAACATTGACATTTTATCCTCTACAACCTTACAGTTGAATTGTCATTCCTTAAGTGCTTGCTTTTTCTATTCTTGCTTATCGTGGCATAAATCAGGAGTGACCCTCCTGTAGGCCCCCCCTTGGTAACTGAAATTGGACGTGGGTTATTGTCGAGCACTTGGGAAACTTGGATTGCTTATTGTATTCTTTTCAAATACCCTTTGCCTCCTCAGAATTCTATGCAGCATCAGCTGTTCAGTCTACATTCTCTGCTTTACTGATCCTTCTCTCTTCTGTCACAGTATGGTATGTGACAAAGAACTTTTGCTGTGATGCTATGTAAGTTCAAGGATGCCACTTCTGTACCTGCCGAAGGGGATTCTCTGAACTACTTCGGGATGGCTGAATGCCTTTATATTATTCTTTTCTCTACAGCTATCATCTTCCCCACCCTGTTTTACGAGGAAAGAAAGCCAGAATAGTTACATAACATGTTCTCAACAGGAAGCAACGTAATTGCCAATATTGTGTTTAGTTTTCTCGTTTCCATGTCAAACTGAAAAAAGCTCATATCCCACTGTGATCTACCTGGCCAGATATAATCCTTTCTTGTATGTCTGAGAAACCCCTGCAACATCTCAGACATTTGTGGGAACAGTATTAATAACAGTAACAACACCACCACATTTCCCATGGTCTGAACTCACTCTGTTATGTTCCTTTCAAGCTCTTTCCCGATGGTATCACGATCTGTCTCTAGAGCTCTCAGAGAGCCCACTCAGGTTGTCCATCACATGAAATCTTTTCTTATTTTTCTAGATTTTTGAACTGGGTATGAATAACTCTGCTTTAATCACAAAATCCTCTGTAACTTGTAGCCTGTCAAGATAAGATGGTTTATTCTGTTAGAATAAGCATAATTCCAATAGGCTCTGACTGTGCACTTAGACACTCCTGTGTCCCAATGGAGAGAGCACGCAGGCTATTTCAAATCCCAAAGGACTGCTTTGTTTGAAATTCGGTCCTTTATTCATTTGAGGATCCACTTTCTGAGGTTTCTACATAATAGAAGGCATCTCCGTAAGGTTCAGCATGGGTGGGTATGATTCAGGTAGCAGTGCCAACAGGAGCTATTCATAGCTTGATGAGAGAATCAAGACCACGGGGGAAAATCTTTCTGGAGAGCTGAACCTCCGCCACGGAGAAATGCTGTAGGGAAGATGGCAGCAGGACGAAGGCTCACGGACAAGATACCCTGGCCGGATGAAAGGGGTTCGGGTCATCTCAGAGCAGCTCTGTGCTCACCTGCGGGAACCAGAGGAGTGACAGAGGGGACACGAACAAGAGAGTGGCTGGAAGGGGCGGCACTGGAAACTTCCTTGCCTTTGCCGCTGGCATTCTGTCTCTCGCGTTTTGCACTGCAGGACAGGACTTAGTGACCGATCAATACACCCTCATATTCGCCCTCCAGGCTAGCCAGCAGTGTAAGAGTGGTAGCCTTTTCCGTAACATATGATCACAGGTATTTTTACAGGCTTGATTTTTACGCACTTTCGGCCTCGACTCGTCCGCGTACCGTGCACGGCGCAGAGCTCAGGAGCTGCCGACGGGACTCTGCTCCGCGGGAACGCGCTGAACTGCACCGCACCGCTCCGCACCGCTCCGCACCGCTCCGCACCGCTCCGCACCGCTGCGCAGCGCCCGGGGCCGTTCCTGCCCGGCGCCACGCGGGGGCGATC
>NW_009646541.1:2755937-2796944 GCF_000708025.1 Charadrius vociferus
ACAGCCCCGGCCCGGCACAGCCTCGGCCCGGCACACCGGGACCGGCACAGCCCCGGCCCGGCACACCGGCACCGGCACAGCGGGACCGGCACAGCCCCGGCCCGGCACAGCGGGACCGGCACAGCGGGGCTGCGCTGGGAGCTTCGCGCACTCCGTCCTTCGACAAGGGTTTCCTCCATCAGTGCCTGCGAACCCTCCACGTCTAAAGGCTTTGCACTGATAGAAGCGTTACGAAGCGTAACACACAGATCGAGGTATGATGTGAAGGGAGAGAAAACCCTGAGAGCCAAGAGCCATCCTGACTGCTGGTGTCAGCCCTGCCGGAGCCTGTCCCTTGGGATACGCAGGGTCACTGCGCTCGCCCTGCTCTGCCTGCCAAGCTCAGACCATGGAAGCAAAAAGGAGAAAGGCAAGATAGCCCGCGAGGTGCAGTACAAGACAAGAGCCTGGTCACGTTCTCGCTCTTGCTATTTTCCTGTCCTTTGGTCATTCCTTTCTCTCCGTCTATTTATTTCTCTTCAGTCTCCATACTCTGCTTCCACAGTGTCGTCTCTCAGAAAACACAAAGGAAGAGCACTCAGCAAGCCACCCCCTCACTGACACGTATGGGGCTTTGATGTCCCATCTTTGCCACCACGGTGGCAGCAGAGCCGTACTGCAGAGTGCCGTTCAGAGACGGACGACCCGCCTTCCACTGAGGTCCGAGAACCAGCTTCTGTTTGAAGACCTTACATTTACATAAATATCAGAGTGAAGGAAAGACAACCAGACCTCCCCGATCACAACGAAAAGCCCTCCCTAAACCGTTCTGGACTACGATCACACCTCATCACTTGTATCTCTGCTGTAAAAGCAGCTCAGGCCTGCTTTGGCATGCTTTATTCATATGATCATGTCAATGTGCAACCCATGCAGTGTGTGCTACCTGTGTTGATACTAGCCGGGCAAGATTAGGGATCTGTATTTATTTATATTGTACTTCAGCTCAGAACAGGTGGTCTCCCTGATTTCTTGGCAGCACCAGCATGTGTGAGGCCCATTCTTGCATGCATTGACGTCTATGGCTGCTACAGTTTTATGACTTACCCTGCCAACTAAATCAAAATTATGTTTATGCAAAAGAACTGCTTTACTTTTCAGGCAAACAGCTTTAGTGCAGGCAGCTCAACAATGCTTTCCCTTCTTTTTTCTTTAATACCTTGTCAGAATTTGATTAGTGCATTATCCCTTCTATTCTGGCATGACTTGCCCTTGGTGAAGCCTTCAGGTTCCTCAGGTGGTCTCACACTTGATTTTCACCTACAGTGGGTGGTTCTTCATTTTCCCAATCCCCGCTTTTGCATTCTGTGTCATGGGCAGTGTGGGTCTTCTTTTCACTCTTCTTTTCTATCCTATTCTCATGACACTCCCTCTCAGGCAAATCCTGCCTGCTCCATGATCACAGAGGGCTCAAAAAATAACCTAATCTGAAGGACTGATTGCTGAGTGGGTGTAGAATTTAATGGGTCCACACACAGTGGCCACATCCTTTGTGAAGACTAGTTCCATGGTTGTTGACTTACATACCTAGAAAGGGTAACAGAGTGCAAGGTGCGTGTTTGGGATAAGTAAGAATCCGCTGCCAATGCTCTGTATCACCCTCCAGGAACATCACAGCAACATCAGAGCCACTAAAAAGCCGTCGTTGGCACTGTGCCCGATGGCCCTGTTGGGACAGCTCTGAGCCACTGCTGAATGCCTCAACTAACCTACAGGAGACAGTATCCATCCACTTTGCTTTTAGTTAGACCAGTCAATTTGCCCAGCTTGATGCCTCTGCTGCTCCAGCAATGATTACCCAACGTACAGCGTGCCTTGGACCACTAAGAGCAGAATACTCCACAGCTGACTGCTCCAACAGCACAGTTTAAGTTATACCTCCTCCAAAAGCAAAGTACGGCACATCTGCTACAAATAGCCGGAAGACCTCAATTCCCACCGCACCACTTCAGTCACTTGGGGACAAGTCCTGAACCTTTAAATGCCGTTCAGAGATGACAGAGATGCAGTACCATATTCATGATGATTTACCATTTGCTCAGTTGCCCGTTTGTCAATCAAAGCAATCCAAGTGATGAACAAATCCCAGCAGTTTCAATACGGCCCGCGTACATTCCCTGGACAGCAACAGCAGAGAAGGAGGGCTGGCTCTCCCATTGCTACTTTCAGCTTCGGGAAGTCTATGAGCCAGCCATGAACAGCCACTTTTAATTACAATAGGGCTCCAGATCTTCACCTACCAAAGTAAGATAAGCCTGCAATGTGTTTATAGGTTTGTGCCTCTTTTAAAGGAGACACACTGAGGAAAACCCCAAGTGCAGAATTGCTGATTGACTGATGGAGCAACAGTCAAAATCTGCATGATCTTTACCCACATTTTTACACTGGCTTAGTCTGTAACATTACTTAAAACATTCCCTACTCCTGAGACTAATCTGAATTATTTACATATTTATTCTTGCACTGCTCGAAATCCCAGTACAACAGCTACCTCCAAGAGAAGGTGGATTTGGAAAAAAAACCAAAAACAAAACCACCAAACCCAGATCCAAATAGGAGCTTCATTCTAGAACTGAACCCTTCCCTCTTTCTTTCGCACAGATACTGTTATTCTGTGCTTTATAAAAGTAGCTGTTGGGCAACTGCCTGAAAACAGAAACCTTTAATTTTTTATTTTAAAAAAAAGGCAAAACAGAGAAATTATTCTCTGATTACTCTCTCTGTGGTGCTGGAGGGTTGTTTTTAAAGTATGTTATTTATTAAAAAACGTAATTTCCTTTTAACACCAAAGGCTTTTTTTTATACATGAGGGTTCCCTGGTATGTAGTTGGTAGAAAGGCACGTTAGCTTTTCAGGGTGAAAGACGCTTAAAGAACAAAATCATTACCATAAGCATTTACTTTTCTGATAATGGTTGAGCCTGTAACGACTAATATAGCCGATTACCAGTAGAAAAGCAGCGACTGGACCTTTCCTTAAAAAGGAAGCACCTCGCCCCATCTTCTGGACAAAAGTGGCTGAACAGGATGGTGAGTTTTGCAGCCAGGGCTCTCCAAGCAATTATACGCTGAAGTAGCAGTGATGAGGAGCTTAGCGTATGGGGTTTGTGAGAAGATGTTAGCAGATTTCGGATCTAGCCCTGGCTCGAAATGGCGTTGCAAAGGACAGTATTGTGCTGCAATCCTGCGCAACAACGGCTGTCGCTGCAGCCTTGGTCACAGCTCCTCTTTGGTCACCACTCAGGAGGGTCAGATTAGTACGCAGAGGTGGGCGAAGGTGGAGGGTTAATGTAGCCCAGCGTCAGCATGTCACGTCTTAGCTTCAGTAAGCTAGGGATCTTGTGTCTGCACTGAAGAATGATTCATTTTAAAAGAATGTAGGTATCAAAATGCAGGCAGTTCTCCAACTACATACAAGTTAGACTATCTGTTTCTTGCTGATACAAATTTTCACACACTAGGGGGGAAAAGTGCTGGTTTCATGCATCACTTTGCACTGGATTGCGTCCAGATGCTTTACTTATCATTATGCAACTTAACCCAGGGCAACTCAATACCCAAAGACAAAATTAGAAATACATAAATATATTTGCACTGTTTCTTTGCTCTCCATAACAATATTTGTTTCACTCTTCAACCCAGATGAACTGCACAGCACAAAATTAAGTACAGAATAAAATACTAATAATTTAATTTTTCCGAATTGTGTATTTTGCTATTTGTTATTGTCTTGCATATCAGATCAGATGGGACTATTTCAGTTTAAAATAAAACACCTATAATCTTGATAACTGGGAAAATTCATACATGGATGAAATCCATCATAAATCAGCCCTAATTCAGGCAGAAGTTCAACTGACTTCCAGTAGAAGCGTTGTCAAGGCAGGGATAAGCAAGGGCTTGGGACTAATGTAAGCCAAATTCTGTTTTTACCAGAAAGAAGAACTTACAGAAAACCTAAAACCAAAAGGATGGCCTGTACTTAAGCACAATTTTTCTTCTACAGAATTGATGAATGGTAACTAGCAAGCTCATACAACATCTTTTTAAATCATTAAGGAGATGAGCCATGTTTTACTTATAGGGAAACAGATCTTAAATAACATATAGGAACAACTTTGTGATACACTTACACTGAGTAGGACCTGATTCCTGGAGTCACCTGTCTTGTAATGAAGCAGTCTGTAGCACAAGAATCTAGTCAACACACCGTGAGGCAATATCACAATTTTCCCTTTTGGCTTTGACCTCTTTCTCTGGCCCTCTTTTAGGGTCAAAGCCTGTCACTTAAATGCACGTGTGACAGACTGCACAGGGAGGTACTAACGCACGGCGCACAATAAACACTAACTGTCCATAAATAACAACTCCACAGGGAGGCTCAACATCAACATCAGAGTTAGAATTCAGACATCCCATCCTGGGTTTTGCGTATCTCTCTCTGATGAGCACAAATGATGTAAATACAAAGACAGGAGTTACCCGGTGGCAGAACTACAGAATGTACAGTGGTGGGCTCCAGCGCTGTACTCGCTGTTGGTCCCTAACAGAGCAGACCCTCACTCCTCAACTCAGCCCACCTGAACTACTCAGCCAAACACCAACCTGCTGCCATTCCTGGGGATCCTGCAACCCTTGCTGTCTCAAGAGTGTCTGTTTCCTCCCAACACTGAAAATTACCATCTTTCTGTGACCGTGTGTTGAAATGTTCCTCTTTTGACTGGAAGGGAAATTTAAGAATATGCTAATATTCTAAGAACCTGACCGATAGTAACTACATCGCCTTAACAGAAACTTCCACTTGTTTTGACAGAGTCCACAAAGTAGGTTTCACTAATACTACTACTACAATGGCTTAGACCATGAAGAGGTACAGGATGAAAAATTTACAGAGCTTGGTAAAAACAAGGATGCTATTTAATTTTAAATTTAAGTAGTAGAGAAACAAAGAAAGACTCAACTTGTACTAATGATCCACAGCTTCTGTAGCTATCAGATCCACCTCATTAAGCAGCTTCCCAATGCTAATTATATCATAATTTTAATGGGAAACATTTGTCTTATTGCAGTCCAGATTCTGTTGGCGCTGAAGTCAATGGGAATTTTGCCATTGACTTCAATGGAACCGGGAAGTCTCCGTATAGCAGGCATTTAGAAATATCGTGTGTTTGTCCCTATAATTTATAAATGATTGCTCTGCTTGGAAGACTGACCCTTACTCCAGTCCCTGTAAAAACCCATGGAATTTCCTTGTCTTGGACCCAGGGACATTGCCTAGGCTGTGTATTGCATTTATTCCTGTAAAGGAAAGATAATTTCATTCTGCAATCTCGTCTCTTCTCTAGCCAATACAGAAATGACAGCAGCAGCCTCTGAAAGAGCCATGTCCAGCTCTCAGCAGCCAAAGCGACTGTCACTGTGCTATGTGAACCGGCGAGACTAAAGAGGCAGGACACAGGGATACTGCTGGTCTCGGACAGACTACGAGGATACCCAGGGTGAGACGCGCTGAGATTTTAACTTGATCCATTCTCCCAGAAAAACTTTCTTGTCAGAGGGATTCCTTAATGCAGGACAAAACCACCTGATTACTATCAGTTGCTATAAAGTGCAATTGTCTGAGCATCCTCTTCTTATAAAGCTATAAATACAAAAAATCATAAAGAAAAGTCTGCCATAGCTACCACACATGTACAGAGCCTGTCTTCCCATGCACACGGGAAAATCCTTTCCAAGTGCTACTGACTTCAAAGGATCGTTTCCTTGTAAGTTGTCCAGCTGGGAGGATTTAAATACAAAGTTGAGGCCACAATCCCAATGCTGAGAAACTAAAAAGTTTTGTAAAAATGAGAAGCAAAGAAAAATAATATAAATAGGAGCACGTAATAAATTTCAGTGTTGTCATACTTACTAATGCAATACAAATAACCCTATTATATAGGCACTTTACCCTAATCAAAACAAATTAAGAGATTAATTCCACAATCTGTATTCATTCAGTTCCCACTCACTCCTTACCACAGCTCTATTTAGAAATTTGCCAAGACTCCTGTCTCCTGTAACTTCACAGCTGTAGAATTTACAATCCAATTCACTACTGAGCACACGTTGCCTGCAGAAATGTCAGATGATGCAAACTCAGAAAGATCTGGAAAGTGCTCAGCGTTCCTCAGAACAGAAATAGCCAGTAGCACCAGGGAAGGATTCCTGTCACGTATGATTCAAAGAAACGGACTTTAGAACATTAGTTGCATGTATTTAAAAGTTGACACAATACAGACAGCGCATTACATTTGTTTGGGGAGTGGGCCTAATTTTCAATGTGAAGAAGAGCCACTTTGCGCAGGTTTTCCACTGGACCAGCAGCTTCTGCTGCGATATCTACAAGCAGATTTTTAAAACTCAGCATTCAGTATGCAGCTCTTTCGAAAACCTACCTCTAGTAGTCTTATGTTATCAACTCTGATATAAAGGAAAACTGGGTGTTTTGTCCACATTGTGCAGGGGACGCTGTTAGCTCTGTTGCAAAGATGTGCTCGAGGCATCATTAGAAAATACGTCCCTTCTCCCTAACTTGTCAAGATGGCACTTTTTCACCTGCATGAAAAGAAAGGAAATACGATGCTGCATTTTTACCAACAAGAGGGAGAAAAGTGACTAAGTCCTTGAGGGTTAAAAATTGCATGCATTTAAAGAAAATATCTTCCACGTATTTACCTCAAATCCATACCTCTTTCCCCAAACAAGCACAGTCTGACAGCGTTTGAAACCAGTATGTGGGATGTCATCAGCAGGAGAAGCTAGAGAGAATTTGGATTGCAGTGACTCTTTTGGGTACAGAGACAGAGTGTATTACCCAAACACAGAACTCAGTGTTTTCGTTAAATATAGCCCTAAACTCTCGCTATGCTTGAAAGTATGTGTCAGCTTTATCTGCATTGACCACTCTGTAATTTTATACCCTGTCAGGGATCCGTAAAAACAGTCTTAACACGAACTAGGCCTGTTCAGCTCGCTGAGAGCCTGTCCTTTTAGAAAACCTTGGGGCTGGAGTAATATTCACCGTCTTTTTCAATGCTGTACTGTTGCTTTTGCAGCAAGGCCACACCATCGGAGTTGTGAGCCGCAGCACAAGCTAGACAGACCTTACTACAGTATTATTCAGCTTTGCTCGGTGTAAGCACGGTGGCAGTGAGGGACACGATTCTTAGAGACAAGAGTTTTGAAAAAAAACCCACCCCACCAATATTTAAGGGTCCTAGAAAGATTTCTACTTTTCACTTAAAACTTTGGTGGAGAGAACTTCCCACCACAAAAGGGATCCATTAAGCTTCTTTTATTTTCTACTTAATTAATTGTTATCAATGAATTGCACTAAAAAGCAGCAAAAAGTAAGAATATTGAAGACACCATCCTTTAATTCTGAGGTTTCTAATACTGATGCCATTATCTTTTAAATTAAATTCTCTGCCACGATCAGGTAAATAAGTCTGTTAGTCACTAAGTCTGCATGGTTCTCTTAAGAATGGTGCTAAAGCCATCATGAGGATTTTGGGTCAGCTGAGACACAGGATATCTGATCCAGCAGATCCTAACTGGAATTTCCTTAGTAGCTGAAACAGTAGAGGACAAGCTGAATTATCAAATTCATCAGACAACTTAAAATGTTCCTAAATTAAGTGGTGCAGTTAAACATACTGATTTGCTTTTCTAGGCTGGAGTGCAGGGAAACAAAGGTCATTTTTAAAAGCATTGTTTGAGCCAAATTAATTTAATTCTAAATGGAGTTAACCGTATTTTTTGTACGTTAAGCCTTTTTCACCCTAACACCCTCAAAATAATCAGGAGAGAGACGTACATAGAAATCTCATCTTTGTCGCTCTAATTGTGAACATTTCTCATCTATAATTCTATGTTTTTTTAATCTCTTCCATCTGCTCCGCATGTGTTCAGCATTCCCTCGACACAGACAGTTTAGTAACTATATTAGCTCAGTTCTGAATTTCTTACATCAAGCCCATGTCATCACAAGCCAGTGGGTTACGATATTTAGTCTTACTCCTACTGCTCAGAGCAGGGCTGTAAAATTGTTGTAGCAACTGGCCTACGGTCCGCTTTGAAGTACACGCTGTAAGATCACTTTAGGGAAAGAAATTGCTGCTCTATTCCCACGGGGCTTACCCAGATTATTTTATATAAACAAGAAAAAACTCGAACTCTCCTCAGTCGTATGTAATAAGACAGTATCTCAAAACAGAGTTTGCTCTTTCAAGAAAGCTGAATTTGAGGCTATTTTTCTTCCTAGAGGCACACTGCAGAGCTGCGTTAGGCTGTGCAACAGTGGCTTCTGCGCTGCCCAGAGCCAGCCGCCGTCTCCACGAGCTGCCGCGGGCATTAACCAGGCTTACTGGGGAAGCTGGGATAACAAGGGCCAAAGTGCCGTGGCCTCATCCCAGAGTCCGCACTCTCAAATGCCACCTCCCGGCCAACATCCCGACACAGGGGATACTCCAGAGTGCAGTCTCCAGGAGGTTTATGGATGTTTCCCTCAACAGAATAGTATAAAAGCAATTGTGGAAAGGGAATTACAGCATTTAACCTCTAAAGATAGCACTTTTATTTTCCATTTTACTGACTGGTTTTGTTTCTCTAATAGCTGTCTTGCTATTTTTGCCATTGCTGTTGTTTACACAGTTTTCCTTGGAAAACTCGGGGGGGGTTGCTGAAGAACTGGCAGAACTAGGACACTATGACACAGTGAAAGTGATGCCCGATTATCGGATCGTGTTTTTCATACTTTTAGTTTTAAAACTGGGTGAAACCCAATTCCACTCACCCAAAGGAAATCTCCTTTTGGAATGTGACCTGCTGGCCATATCTGCAGAAGATGAGTTCCCGTGTTTTCCTTTGTTTCGTTAATAACACTTAGCTAAATGCTGTCCATATTCCTGGGGTCTAAACAGAAGCGTATTCTGCAAATAAAAGTGATTATCGAAGACGTTCAGGTCGATGCCTGAGATCAGCGGGTCCCCCCTATGGAGGAAGTCACTCTCCCTCGGAGCCATCAGAGTTACTGCTCAGCAGAAAGCTCCCTAGACTGGCTCCATCAAGATGGAACAGATTGACAAAGACTAAGCTGATCATTTCAGCTGCCTGCATCCATAAAGGCACTGACATAACTGCTTATAGATATTTTAATTTAAGAGTGGTGGTCTTATATACTGACTCCAACAAGGTTTAGAACAACTTTGAAACATTATTCAATGGATGCTTCTCTATCTGTTTTGCAATACCTACATATTTAACAGAAAAATATGCTTGGTTACCCGAGTATTCATGAACATGAAACCACGTCTAACTCTGTACTTTTCTCCAAAGCATGACTTGAATTCGAGTTCTAATAATGCATACACTTTAATTCCTATGCCAAAAAATTCCATCATTTATAACCAGAAGCATTCATAATTAAAATGACTGTCTCTGCTGTTGATGACACCATCAATTATAAGGTTATGTGATGGGGAAGATCTTCTGCACTGATTAGCACGCATTTTTCAACATCGCTGTTAAGTAGAGTTTTATGCAGCTGTAACTTTCAGGACATAGCTGGGATTTGGTATTCTGAAATTACCTTGCCATGGTATTCTGAGATAACAGCTTTGGAGCACTGCGTAGTAAAGGCTTCACATTTCATATGATAATCAAATTTCAGTAACATCACATTGTGCACAGCAGTGATTAGCATTCCAGCAAAAACGTGCCAGATTTTGCCCAGCACTACAGCTTGTACAGCCCAACTCAGCACTGTCTGGGACATACAATACATTTGCAGAATGGTCTTACTTTTCGAATTCAGCAAAGTACTTCAGCAAATATTCTGTTTAACACCTGCTTCCATCCACCTCTACTCAGAAAAGGACAAGCCAATATGGAGAATTCAGGAATCAGCAAGATACCTTCTGCTCTCACCTTCTGGATTTTCAAATCTGGAGGTTGCTGTAGAGTATATCCAAATGCAAAAGTTAAAAAATAATGAGTAAAATCCTTCAAAAATTGTAAGATTGATCCAAGAATCTCAGGAGTTTTGTTCACCTGTTTGTTGTCTGAGTTGTCTCAGAGAACGACAGACGCAGTCCCTTGCGCTGGCAGGCCCTGGCTTGTGAGAGCAAGAGCTCACGGGCGATTTCTGAACAGTTCAAGGACATTTTCTGCTCTAACAGCTAACCAGTCACAGCCAGACTCCAATTTCTGTGAAGAAGGAGACAGGCCTCCTGCCC
This sequence comes from Charadrius vociferus, assembly GCF_000708025.1. Taxonomy (NCBI): domain Eukaryota; kingdom Metazoa; phylum Chordata; class Aves; order Charadriiformes; family Charadriidae; genus Charadrius; species Charadrius vociferus. Next base: position 2,766,253 of record NW_009646541.1, read on the forward strand.
CAAAGATTCATTTAGCCTTTTCCTCCTGAAGTTTCCAGTTTAAAAAAAAATTCCTTTTCAAATGTGTCCTATTAGCAAAATGCAATCAGCACTACAATCCAGCTTAGATGGAGGCCATTACAATCCAAGGGAAGACTGTTATGTGAATTTATCAGTGGAATACAATATTTTACACCTGACTGCAGCAATTAGCTAATAGGATCCATAGCGAATATAATGTGGTTTGTCCACAGAAGAATGATAACCACTCACGTTTTCTGTCTGTGCGTCCCATACTATACAATAAGCTTGAAATCACTGGGCTATCTGGACACTGGTATTGCTCAGGAGCCAGAGCACAAAAGCAGCACTGTATAGGAAGAACAATGCCCACTTCTGCCTTTTCATCCCACTGATCCTTTAAATATTTGAACAGTGGAATCACTTTATTGAAGCACCATTTGATTAAACCAGGCTTAGCTCTCAAATGCTCAGTGAATTCCTGTTTGTGAAGACTTAATGCTTTCATATCCGATGCCATTATGTCTCTAGTGCCAATTTCCATATTAATTCAGCTTACTTTTCTACAGTCCTCGTTCTAATTATTGCCAGTGCTTTGCTGTTTGTTGGCAATGTCTAACGAGGGACGAAGGAATGCTCCCGAGTCCCTGAGTCCGGGTGTGTGCCCTGGAGACATGAACTCCACAGTCTGGCAATACCCAAACACGCGCCAGCCCCTTATTACGCCCTAGTTTCCCCCGAGAAGAAGTCCAAGCACCCAGGCTGGACTGGAGCTGAGCCAGGTTTTGACCAGTTCCTGATCTCAGGAGCAGGGAGGTAACTCACACCTCACCAGCACCTATAAATCAGACCGGGTATGGGCTTTGTACACGGGAAAAACATCTCTGACAGCCAATTTTATGTCAGCTAGCATTTGGGATTTTTGAAACTCATATATCCTTGAAATATATATATCATTAGCAAGCAATTGTGCCAGAAAAATCGAAGGCACTGCTTTTATTCAGCAATATCAGTACGAGATCGGATGCATCAATAAGGACCCAATTCTTATTTCACGCTCCTGCAGCCACGTAACTGCAAGGAGCTGCGTCTGGGTATGGTGGGATACGCTGTTGACACAGCCTGATGAGGGCTACACAGGAATACACAGACGGGCTCAAAAACACCCGAGTTCATTTCAAACGTATCTATATTTGCAAGGCTGCTGCAACCGATGATTATTTATAGTGCTTATAAGCCAGAGGTGTGGAGCAGGACTGCACGGGGCTACGCGGTGTAAGCACACAGACCGGTGTTACAACCGGACCCTCTGTCGGGGCGTTATCCGACGGGAGCTGAGGAACATAGCTCAAGAGCAGAATATAGTAGATCAAATATTGAATAGCACTTCTGTTTTCAGCATGGATCTTCGCATCCAACTTAGCTAGAGAAGATTGCCTTGACAGAACTGATTTTATTTTCTACTCAAAACACAATTATCCCACACCTCACTTTTTATTGGCAATGTTATTAGGATACTTCTAAAAATAGTAAGCTTTTTGCTCCAGAATTAAAGCAGGAAAATTACTTAATCTATAGGCTTTCTGACACTTGCTGCATGTAATTTTTAAACTACGGATAGAGTCATCCAGAGGTTCAAGTGTTTTGTCCATTTATGAATGATTGTATCAGATTTAATAGCCCCAGGAAACTATCATTTCAGAAATCATTCTATTTTCATTTCTTTCTTCAAAAAAAAGTCTTTTTCTTTCTGCATTAATGCACGAACATTTTCAAAAAGAAACAGAAATGGAAGTGAACTGGAAAGTCTGAATTCAGAAATCTCAAGCTACAGCTTGAGAAATCACATAGATTTTACCTCTGGACACCTTCCTTTCAGATTTTGCAATCAGAATTGAAACTCTCTCTTGCAAATTTCACATATGCAGAACCAGAAATTGTCTGATTTATGTAAACAACCCAATTGGCCTAAAAATTATGCTTTACACATGTAAGAAAAATATGATTGAAGAAATTTTGTAAATCAGCACTTTTAAGGGCACTTGAAATTGAAAAGTTACTTTGTAAATTCTTAGAATCTCTGAAAATCTACCTCAGAGGTTGAAGCCACTTGACACTAGAATGATAGCTGGTGAAAAATAAATTAATTAATTTTTGTGATTCATTCAAGTTTGCAAAAATAAAACAGATGTTATTTGGTGTATTTCCCATGGACAGCTTCTTCACCCCGTAACAACTGGTTTGGTGTTTTTCTTTTTCAGCATTTTACTGGGGGGTAGTTGCGAGGTGTCCACAAATATTAGATTAAGTAACATAAACCTAAAATCACTCACAAATATTTCCAGATCACTCCAAGAGTTATGTTCCTCAAATGAAGCGGCATGATGCATTAATACAGTTACACTAAATTGCATTCCTACGATTTCTTTCATCTCATATATTCCCAAAGCAAATTGCAAGCTGAATGAATATTCTACTCTCGCTATTCACATGTCATTTAACAATAGGTTAAACACAGTATATAAGGTGATTTCTGTTCCTTCACTGGTGGCTATGGATATCCCTGTCATAAGCATTCAGGCAAACCTATTTCGGGCATATACAAGGGCAGCAAATCACACTTATTTAAATTAAAGTAGGCATTCACAACTGTTTAGCATATTTTTGTTATTCTATTGCATACACGATTCACATCAGCACTCGGAGGAGAATGACAAGACTATATTCTAGAACAATCACAGAACTTATGACGACCTAAAATACAGCTTTTCGATCTGGGGGGGTAACTTCAGGCGTTAGAAGAGTTAAGATCGAAAATGGGAAGAATAAAACGAGAGGAGCGTTCCAGTACAGAGTCCTCTAGAAGGCGATGAGACTCGAGCAAAGTGAAACGCTCAAGTCCCAGGGTTTAAAACCGCTTTTAGTGGTAACCTGACAATCAGAAAGGGATATCTTCTGCTTACTTTTTATACTTCCCCGGTTCTTCTCCCTGCCACGTTGGATGGCAGCTGGAAAGTTACTAACAGTATTTGATTTAAGAAAGTAAAAATGACCAGACAGATGTTTTTGCAATCTCTAATGTAGGGCTTGAAAATGAAATGGTTGTAAATAGAGTTACATGATCCTTGTGCATTTCATCCTGCCAGCCAGCGCACGTGTTCCGGATCTCTAGTGCCTCCAATCTCACCACAAAAGTGACTTCAAAATTTGCTGGCGTCTGAATGCAGCTCAACAGACTAGAGCCATAAATCATTTGATGTTCACGCTTATCCTTAAAATTTCAGAGAACAAAAGGAATCATCTTGCTCAAGCCTCTTAGAAAACAAAGCACACTTCTAAAGGCTGCATCCTTATGTGATTCACATACAAAAGTTCAAACTAATGGCAACAGGCCACAGGCATTAAGGGAAATAACAGCAATCAATGCTATTTTTAAAGGGAAGAGTGGGGGCGAGGGGTTAACATATGTGGAATTAGCTCTGGGCAAAATGAGAAGCCATCGCATCTAAAATCAAATGCATTCTCTGAAATAGACACCAGAGCCCAAATTCCCATGTAGACTCCAGCAGTCCAAGAGTTTCAGCAGAATTTGGCCTTCCTCTTAACTTAGCTTCATTAGGTCATATCATGCCATCAGTTTTTATGTTGGATGCTCTACTCACTGCACGTCGGTTGTTGGCACTATGTAGGCAATTTTCCGAATTGGAGGGGGAGAAAAGGGTGGTGTGTGCACAAGGGAGAGGAATTTTCTTCCCATGTAGAAAAAAAGTTATTTCTTAGAAGAGTTTGAGGGGGGAAAGTGATATTTTTAACCCCTCTACCAGATGTCACCAGTGGCACAAGAGCCAGTATTAAATATCTATCCATCAAATTCTTCTTGAAATTTTTCAGCGTCAGCTGGTCAACAACCCATTCAGAAAACTGGGAAAGCTGAAATCTTCCACAGCCATTCTTAACCAACAGTTCTTCCCCTCACGAGAATTATCTGTGTCTGAAACTTTTTCATGGAGGACAGACATGCAGAATTTGTAAAAAGAAAAAATCTTGTTAGCAATAATTTTTCTTATGTTTATATGCAGTAGGTGAAATAACACCCCCTCCACTCACAGCATCTTTTGGAATAGTCTTTTGTTCCTTTCTCATCAGCTGTGGACGATGCTGGATGCACTAAGGTCTTGCCGCTTCTTCAGCTTCGCCCTAGGATTTATCAGTCGTTGGCTCCAGTCCTTGGCTAGGTTTGCCTTCCATCTTAGAGGGAAATGCTTCTGAAAAAAGATGCCTTGATACTCTTTCTGACATTAAGAGAGTCTCTGCACTGTCACCTCTTACTGTGCCACCACCTCAAGCTGTGATGCCAATTGCTCTGTCATCCCTTGCCACCCCGTACTCCTGGCCATAATGCCGTCTTGTGCTGTCATCCAGACGACTTGTCTTTCACTGTTCTGCTGCCTCGAGCCACAACTAAGATCCAGGCTTACAGGCTCCTCACCCAGTTAGGCTACAATGTTCAGGAAAGAAAACTGAGATCATCAAATTGTTTCTATGCTATTTAAAAAAAAAAAAAAGGTATCTAGCACAAAGGAAGACTTGGAAACAGCTCTGGCCAAAAGACTAAAAATCATCACCGATCTAAAAGAGATCGGAAGGCAAGCTACAAAACTGCAAAGACACTCCTCACATATTGTTCCCTGCAGTGATGCTGCTATCGAAATTTTTCTCTTTGTTCTGAAAGCAAAGATCTTTCATGTAGGGCTCAGGGGCTTTTGTCTGAGACAGCTGGGTAGATCACAACCCCTCTGCTTCATACATACGCGACTAAACAGGATGTCAGAACCTTTCAGAATTCTAAGATTTTCTCTGGAAACATACCAGACGAAATACCCTCCCCCAACCAACTGTTCCCATGGATTGACATCATATTATCTTACCTCCGGTAGCAACAAATTCACTGTGTGGTGCTTTTTTCAAAACAACAACAGACCAGACATTCTGGGAGACAACACGACTATTCTTTTCCCTAAATGGTTTGCTACATAAACGATATTTGAACAGGACATTTTTAATTTTTTGGTTTTGTTTAGTGCTGTAATGATGAAACTCTATCACATGCAGTGTCTACAGATAAGATAGTAAGTTATCGTATTTAAACATTCGTTAAAGGCATCTTTTCAGAAGTTAGTAGTGCTTCATTTCATCTGACTCCTCGGCTCAAGCGTAACCAATGGGGGTGGGAGGGTGTGTGTGTGTCTGCACTACATACAAAGAAGTTGGAATTTTCTGCTTAAATCAGAAGAAATTTAATATGACTCTCTCCTTTTCGCCTATCTAGCCACTTATCTTGTTTCGTTTGCAAATATCATATGTATTCTCTTGAGATAAAAATAGTGCAAGATGATTAGTTAGGCAAGTTCATTTGACACCATTCCCCCTTCGTGACGCTGAAATCTAAAATCTGTATATGGTATACAACTTAAAGTATATATATGCAAGTTCAGCTCTGGGGGAGACACACAGCAAGTACGTTCGTCCCGACCAGACTGCTTCCTTAGCCAGTGAAGAAGACCACAAAGGTAAGCTGATTAGATCCTCTGCTTTCAGAAAAAGAAACACGAAAGCAAAATGCTGCCTAAATAGAAAGCGCCTATGCAATTAAAATATCTGTTCTTCTGCCAGCTGCTAGTATGCCTTATCTTTTTTACAAGCTAACATAGAATAGAATCAGCATTCAGATCATAGGATGGAAAAAGACAGGAACAATGCCCCTTGTGAAAAACGAGACCATGCTGCAATTTTTAGGTTTTCCTTCAACTCTTCCCCATTTTTAATCCTGTCAGCAGTGAGAATTAGGTGAATGGCAGAGCTCCAAATTATCTCACCTAGTGCTGAGAGGGGGAAGTACTTTGCGGAAGAAGCCACTGGGACAAAATAATTGCTACCAAAACAAAAGTAACCCATCCGCCTTAGCTGGAGAAGTACTCATTGCCATCAGTGTGAATTTGTCCCATTGTCTCCTTACACCTCCTGAGATCTTCAGAAAGGGACTGAAGCGCTGACAGTCTCCCCTGCTGCGACCCCCCTGGTGTGGAGGCAGACCTTCGTACTGGGGGCAGCTTCAGCCTGAGTGCAGATCTCCAACCAGTGCACAGGCTGTGACTGGTTACCAGTGTCGCTTTCCTTCGCACGAACGCTGCTTTCCATGCTCAGACAGGAGGGATGACGATGTTGAAGATCAGTTAGAGATTCATGAAAAGATATTTCTGTTCTCTTGTGGCTTTCAAGAATAACTCTTCTATGCCTTAGTTCCCCTTCCTTCATTGACATGAAGCTTCTTTCCAGTATTGTCGTCGCAAGTTTTAACCCGCACTGGGGTGTGCAGGTTACCAAACCGTAAATGCATCAACGCTATGCTCACACTGAAAAATTGACTAGAAATTCAGGCCTTGTAGTTCTTAAGTGATATATATTACATTGGCAAACTACTGCAGCTGTTGGTGGCTGAATGAGACACAGAGCATCTTTTGTCAAATGCTGCTGTATCAGAAGAAAGCACCCCCTCCACTATACCAGGAACGAATATTAAGTCTCAATACCTCTGTTCTAAGCACATCAGTATTCTGAAATGCCAAAATTTTGATAAAAATCTGGTTTATTATTGCCTACACGGAATAAAAAAACAACCCACGACAGACTTAAGAAAACCCTTTTATAAAGCTATCATGAAATGTAGTCTTTCAATGATGCAGCGGCCCAGCAAGCCAAATTTATAGTGGAGTTACATTTACCGTTGCAACTAAACAGGAGGGATTTGCTCTCCAAATTTAGATTTCCTTGAAACGAGTAAAATTATTACTTATTCTACACTGTTATTTTAATTGTTTGAAAAGATCACTATATGTCTTGATAACAATAGTAGATTTTTTAAAATGCCAATTACATTTATTCCAGACACAGTTCTAGGGGACACACTGAGCCTTATCTTTTACGTATGCTGTAAGTATATGCCGATTTTAATTGAGTAATAATCCACCTCCAGGAAAGCCCCCACAGAAGTCACGAAGTCTGTGGTGCCAGACACCTTCGATTCGCTCTCCCAGTGCAGCGCCAGCATCAGCCCGTCCTGAAGCCCCGCGCTCCCGCCTGCAGAATCCCCCCCGCTACCCCGCTTTAGGCGGAAGCACGTGCCGCAGGCATCCGTCACAGCACGCCCCGCTTACGGGAGATGAATGATGTCTCCCCTGTCAGACACTGGCGCAGCAGCAACTTCAAATAGAGCCATGAAAGAGGTAGAGAAGCCATTTTAATGACCAATTAGCTCACATTTAATTTATTTTACAGTTCAACAATGGCCATCACTGACATCCTCTCTGCTAAAGATATCGAATCTGCTCTCTCCAGCTGCCAGGGTAAGGAATGGTCTCTCTGCAGCCAGAAGATGCATATCATTTTTATGTCTTAAGACGGCATGCCTACCATTTTCCCCTCAGATTCCTTCCCTGTGAGATCTCTTTCTAGCTGCATTACAGTACAGCCCCCTGAATTCAGAAAGTCTCACAAGTGGTTATTCAGTGGGTAACGTTCCCCGAAACACAGAGCAGCAACTACAGGGCCACGGTTTCAGTTAGGGCTGGCTGAACTCTAAACTTTGTCAATTTTTAAATCGGTTGAAGTCTTATATTTAAATAGTTAGCTTTTTCCTGCAAAATGTCAAAAAAAGCCTCAGCTTGCACAATCTAAGCGTCGTTTGTGACGCGATAACCACTCTCCGTTCTCTTAAGAGTCCCCCGGCATGATCAAGCTCATTTTACAAATGCTCGAAGAGATAGTTTAAGACCGTAATTACTCTTCTACCAAATCCCTCACCACAGCAAGGACTAAGTGAAAATGAAGCCAGCATTAGAGGAGGTGGTCTGTAGCCACAGTAGCACCCTCTGAATATTTATTATTAATTGCATGTGACACCTTGCATAAATCCCGATTTAGCAGAATATGCACTGTAGCAGAAAACTTCAAACTGGCTGCAAGGATAAATGACCACAGGCACAGAGCGATTAAAAAGCGAAATTGTCCACCACATCTTCTTTTTTGCTACACGGGGGAACAAGAGAAAGAGGAGCAGGCTGAGACTGAAGAAAAGATATACATTTTCCCAAGGAATACATGTAGTAGCAGCAACTTCCAGGGAAAATATTTAAACAACTTCTGTTTCTTCCAGCTGACGATTCCTTCAATTACAAGTCTTTCTTCTCCATGGTTGGTTTATCCAGCAAAACTCCCGATCAGATAAAGAAAGTTTTTGGAATCCTTGATCAGGACAAGAGTGGTTTCATCGAAGAAGAGGAGCTTCAGTAAGTATTTATTTAAACAATGTAAAACTTTGAACTCGCTTGGTGTCCTAGAAGAAACTTGCTGATATTTTAAAAATAAACCACAACTCCTTGTCTTTCCTCGAACCTGTGTGGATTTCCTCAGGTACTCGAGCAGGCATTACATTATGGGTGTTTCGGCATGGGTTTAAGAAAACCAGAAATACCAATCTGCCAAGCACATTTCAGAGGATAAAACTCAAGCACAGTACTCAACCTGTTCTGTTTCAGGCTGTTTCTGAAGAACTTCTCGTCAAGTGCCAGAGTCCTCACCTCTGCGGAGACCAAGGCTTTTCTGGCTGCAGGTGACACTGATGGCGATGGCAAAATCGGAGTGGAAGGTAAGACTTTTGGAAACTTCATAACATTTGTGGTTTAAAATGCATGCATTTAGGGCTGCATTTAAACTGTGGCATGAAGAATATATCCAAGTACTTTGGCCAGGTACTTTCTGCCATGATTTTTATACTAGCGAATAGTACTTTCACAGCTCTATTCCCATCTGGTCTCTGTTGCAGCAACAGCATATTTAGGCCCAACGCAGAGCCTCTTCTTCCACTCAATAACAACAGCTTTGGGGTTAATTCTGCCATATGTCTGATCCATAGACTCGATGTGCCAGATTTTTAAAATAACCTGAACACCTATTCATTCTTTGAATTTCCGTTTTGGCAGTGGATGCTGTGCACTTCTGGCCATATGACACTTCCATTTGTAAACACACTTCCACCTACATAAACTTATTTCTTCATCTACCACTATCAAAGGTTGGCAAATATTACTGAGTGGTTAATGCAGTAATGTAAAACAAGACTGGTATTGTTTTTCAAGGCTCAAACTGCTGCAATGCAGCACAGAATTTTGTGCTGGAGAATTATCTGATAAGGGCAAATTTCACTGGGCCGTCCTTCTATGAGAAACAAAACCAAATTCCTAAAGAAAACCTTGCAGGGATGATGTGAACCGGCCAGGATTTCTTTTACAAACTGCAGCAAGGGAAAATAGGACATTATGCATCATGTATTAGAGATGAAGTCACCAAAACCAGGGCTGTCTCAGCTGAACTAGGACAGGTGGCAATAACTCGAACAGACACACGTGCTAATCTTAGCCAGAGTTTGGGAGGAGAGGGAGATACACTGTTGGAGGAATTTGCTTCAGCAGCAGCTTTTGCAGCTTCAGCTTGAGCCCCAAATAGGGCATTATGTTATGCAGGTCTTAGCCCTTAACCACTGAATCTCCCATTCTAAAATTACATCACTACTGATATTTTTTCTCTGGAATAACAAAACCAAAAAATCCCTCATATCGAAAGCTACAGGCTCGACCTAATTCACTCTCTGCTTCCTTGCCTACAATCAGGGTTTGTAATGGGTTACAGATAGCTTACCTTTAACTCAGGATTTCCCACAAATAAGAATTTACAGATGCATTCCTCCTCTCTGCGCTTACTCTTTTTAAGGAGTGAAAAATCTGTTACGCCCCCAGAATCTCAGTTTAGCAGTAGCTTGTGCAGTGTTATAATAACTTTGGGAGCCCTCCACGACTAGGAGTTTAAGTCATTTTTATCTATCTTTTCTAAAGATGTTAAAACCCACCTTCATCTAGTTTTATTCCCTGCCTTTCTCATTTTCTTCCTTGACAGAATTCCAATCTCTGGTGAAGGCATAGACAGCATTAGACCAAAGGCAACCTTGGACTGACTCTTCCAATTACCTCGTCCAACAAGCACTTCGCACTCAGCATGTGTTTGTACATTTTTATATTATTTCAGGCGTTAACAATTCCCCATCCATCAAGTTCACACACCGGATTGCTGAGAAATCTTGCAATGTACAGATGTTTTGGTCACGTGGTATTGTTACACTTCCATTGTAAAGAAGGCACTTTGTGATTTTCAACCACACATAATGTTGAATCGTGGCTGGAAGAGGGGAGAAAAAAATTAAAAAAACAACAACAACAACTTGGGGGGGGGGGGGGAGGGGCGGGCGAAGCTGCTTTTCAAATTTTGTTTAGGTTTTCCATCCTCATACTTGACCGTGCTGACTCGCCAGACACAGTTTTGATGATTTTAAACACCTTTTGAGGCTTAATTGTACTGATTTCAGCGAGTTTTATTTCTCCTTTATTCTCTGATCATTGAGGAAAAGCAATGCTAACAAGATATCTCAAAATAATTTATATTAAGTCCCAACCTTGAGAATATGAGAAAAAAATTTAAGAGGAGTTGACACATAGCTCAAAGCATGGAACAAGTTTGTGGGTAATTTTACAAAATGAAGTACTCGGCTACAGCATGTGTCGTCAGAAAGTGTTTATGGCCTAAAATGTCACTCTCCCTTAAGAAGATTTATCTTTCATGAAATCTAAGGCAGCTGTGAGATAGAGGAGAAGGGTCTAATCCCAGCCCTGACAGTGTCCCAAGTCACAGTCCCCTGACAACACGGGCCACAGCCCTGGAGGTTTTTCTGCGAATCATAAACATGCTGCTTATTATCTCTTAATATGTACAAAACGATAATACTTTGCCACATCTGTGAATTTCTGTGTCTCCTTCAGATGAAACAACAGCCAGTCTTGCTGTTTGATTACCTTAAAGCTCTGTTACGTTGCTAAATAATGGCCATTACTCAATTCTTTCATTTATTATACAAATAATCATCTATATAATCCATAATATTAGCAATTTCCTTAAGTCTGAAAACTACTAAGAACCAGTCTTTCCTTTTGTAAGCGTCTTGCAGGATTCAGAGCTAGTTATAGCATTGTCCTCATTAATGGACAAAGTAAATAATGTTCATGGTTAAGCGCAGACCTCAACAGACTGAGCAGATGTTGGGCACTTCTGGCTGAGTGGGTCGGGAGTTTCCCCACCAATATTATGTTGTCTTCTTTCCCACCTACCGTGACGTGGTTCCAGCTCACAAGTAGACTGTCATTTCAATACTCCCTGCTGAAACTGGATGGTAATTCTCACATAATTTGGCAGCTGTTTCGAAGAAGAGCAGAAACAAAGCCTTCTGGAACTTTTATGTAACATTCAGTGCTGGCATTTCCATGAACTGCGGGATGATTATGTGAGGCAAGTACAGCTCACTCATACCCGGGCATGTAAGAGAAGCAGACTTAAGATGGCTAATGCAAAAGAGGAATTCTAGCAATCAGACTCACTGAAGCCTTGGCAGAATTATAATGAATATAAATCCTAATTCTATCCCCACCGCCTTTGATGTTAAATCTGGGCTTAAATTATAGCTGCTGTTAATTGCAGCACTGAAATATTCTGCATAATGATGAGACTGTCGATTCCTTCTACCTTATTCGTTTTCCTATCTGCTGAAGAAAAAAGTCCAGAGCAATCCAGATCTGCAGCAACATACAGATGTAACACATACATTAGCTCTTCGCCATGCTAATCACTCAAATATCACGTCACTAGTTCACAAGCAGATGGTACACACAATACCGCAAGTGACAGACCTGCATTCCTTGCACATCTGAAAGTCTCATGTGGAATGCAAGAAATGCAAGACTCCACCATGGCCTATCGTGTATTTCAGAGACGCGAAACAACTGCACATCACTGCCTTCTGTAGCCACAAGGGGAATTAAGGGCAATTCTTGCGTATGTTGCAACTTTACATAAAACTTAAGAGAATTTTGTTTATGAGAAAATCTGTTCTTCTTAAACAGTAATACCTGGCAAAGAGATGAGTCTTAAATCTTATTAAAACCATCCAGCCACTTCATTAGAAGGAATTAGAATAAAACTCGAAAAAATCCCCAATTTCAATAAGAGCCCATAGACTGTTTCAGAAAAAAAAAATGCCTAGTCCCTACAAATCCTCTGTTGGCACCAGGATCCACGCTTTTAGAGCTAAACCAAACTAGAAAAGAATATTTTCCACCTAGAAGAAACAAATTCCAAAAATGTAAAGTTTTCTTGGAAGGTTCATTTCAATGTATTTAAGTTCAGCCAGTGGCAGCCTTCAATTTTCTTAGGGAAGAGCAAGGAGCATTTTCTGAACTTGACAATGTCCTTGCACTAGAGAAAACCTTTGATTGCAGGATGGCTATGTGGACACAATCTGAAGTAGTAAAGAGACAAATGATGATATGACAATGTTACCACAATTCAAGCATGGAATCGCAGAGTAGTTCATGCTGGAAAGGGCCTCTGGAGGTCTCTGGCCCAATGGCCTCCTCAGAAAGCCAACTTAGGGCACGTTGCTCTAAGCTGAGTTTGAGCATCTTCAAGGATGGAGGTTCTGTAACCTCTCAGGGCAATCTAATAAGTAGGATTAAATCCTCTGCATCAAGCTTTTATGAAAGATGTAAATGAAGTACTCAAATGAAACACTGCTCAGTACACAGTTAAAAACTAAAATTCTGTTAGTAATTGTTTATGCTACATAAAATCAGAAAGGATCTAACAACACCCTGTATTAGCACACTGATAACCTGTTCTCAGGTTTAGAGTAAGACCATCCTACTCAGTATAATACTCAGTATAATACTGCTGCATAATTCCCAGGATAAAGGAAATGTTGTTTATATGTTTTACCCTTACTTAAGACAATTAAGAGCAAGACAAAATGTTAGTGGCAGATCTGAGTTCCACTGAGCCTAAAATCTGTGAGTTCTCAGATGCACCTCAGTCCCCTCATTTCCCTGTAGGAGCAGGTTAATCTCTAATCCTCCCAATACTTCTGAAATAAAGTCAAACTATGATCTCTTTAAGTGAGAAGTAAACACATAGAAATTGATTGTCCTACACAAGCTCTTAGAAAGGGGATATAGAGGGCCAGGGCGTTGAACCCAGTATCCCAAACCCACCCCAGTGCTCTAGCCACTGAACCCACCATCTCTCTTAAACTGAAGTTTTGAGTTGTCCTGATAAAGGAGCAGAACCACGCATAAGATAAAATCTCCTGGTATTTAGTGGAAGCTGGCTGCCTCCTAACTTCATGTTCCTTTGGAAATTTCAACCTAGAGCCATTTGTAAATTTGAGATTCAATTTCAGCTCTCCAACTGTTCGAAATCTCGCAGTCATCTTCTAACGAGTAAGAGAGCACAGAAAGGGCAAGGGGATGTCAGAACATTCATTGCACACATGGACTGGTAAAGTTTCTTCTTTGAGTTAGCAGCCAGCCCATGTGGAAAATCTTGGATGCAGCATCATCAGAGGCGCCTGGAGCTCTTCACACAAACAGTGTGGGCAGAGGGGGCCAAGGCTGGATTCATTTCCTGGAATGGGTTACTGAAATAGATACAACTTGATTAAATCCCTGAACAGACGTGTACCTAACATTTCCATGCTTTATTGTTCAGATATTTTAAAACATTTTAGCAAGTGGATGCCGCGGAATATGAACTAATTTAAAGTGCTCACATTTTATGAAACTTAATTTCCATATTACTTTTGCTTGCAGGCACAGAAAGATACCATTACATCGGTATGGACTTTCTGGTACACCTTCCGCACTGAAGGCCTACAGAGCAAACTATCTAGCAGCTGGGATGTGGCTGCTCTGTAGCTTTTGATTGGCTCATCAGCATGTCTTACACTCATGTAAACAAGAAAATCAGAGGGTTTGTATACCAAGTTCCAGGAAAGAAAATCAGATCAGCACATGGGTTACAATATGAAAAGAAGGTACCCCTAGACAATGCCTTCCCCTGCAGTTACAAAGACGTCATTGACCCCAAGTTCAAAGGGGAATTCCTGTCAAAGTAGAACATGCAAATACTTGACTCAAAGGGAATCACATCAGTTTCATACCAACCAGGTATTAACCAGCTGGTATTTCCTACCTGCTCGCTTTCTGCTCTAACTCCCAGGCTTCCAGAACAAACTGATCTTATATTGGCAATGATCTCCCTGACAGACTGTAATATTTAGCCAGCATAAAAATAAACACAGTAAAACCTTTAGACAGATGAAAAAAAACCCTGTTCTTCCTAATCATCATTAAAGGAAAGTCCTCTGGAATTATTTCTGTGTTTTCAATTTAGTCTATTTATATTCCAGTCTCTCGAGTGGTTTGTTTCTTTCAAACATCTATTCCTTCCTCTTCTCTTCTTGCCCATGGTCACCCACCCGCTAACCCGCTCTCCTTCTCAGCTCCCCGGTTTCCTCTCACCCCGAGCACTCCCGCAGAGCTTTCCCACCCGGACTTGACCGTCTTTGGGGCCATCTACAGGCGAGCTCCGCTTTGCCACAGAAACACTCCAAAACTTTTAGCCAGAAATGCTTTGCAATCTCGATGCGGTCTTCTCACAGGTATTATTTCTTGAATGCTCAGTAGTTCCGACACAATTAACAGATCCTCTCTGATACGAGGCCATACTCTCAATTACTGCCCTAGGAATCGGAAACAAAGGCAAAGCTAGATTCCCAGATGGAAAGACTGGATCATTGAGTTTAGATATCCACCAGTTCAGGAAAAAACGCCTTTAAAAGTAACTTGCTCAGTTGATCTTACATAGCCCAGAAAACTTTGCTTTCACAATGTTTAATTTACCACACGGCATGGGTTTAGAGTCATATAGTTAGCGCTTCTCCTCTGCACTCTCCTCTTGAAGAAATGACCAAGGGAAACTTAAGATGTGCGAGATGAGGTTTTGTCTGTATTTTAATGTATATCATTTTTGAAAGAAAAGACAGCAGCTTTATGTTATACTGACCAAGTGTTAGGCTTTATTTTAAATGTAATGGTACTCAAATATATTGAAATCTGCAATGCACATATTGATATCTCCATGCACATTTATGTATGTGTGGGTGTGAAATGTTCTCCCAACGGCTTTTTGCACCATTGGCCAATTTCAGCCATGCTCAAGGCCATTAAGTTCCAACAGATTTCATGAGACAGCCGAGCGGAGCATCCTATTAATAACCAGTACGATAAAGCTCCAACTTGAGCTTAGCTACTGTTTGAATCCTTACAGAAGTTTATTTTTTCAGAACAAAAAGCGCGAACCAACTATCACAGATTTCACCGCTCTGTTCCACTCCTTAGCATTAACTGATGCGTACTCCTGCGTGCTGCTGAACAACTGACAGCCTTTATTCTATAAATGGACGCACTTTATTACGATGATTTAAAATGTGCACCATGCAATGAACTAATACTGAGCAAATGTCTTTAATATATTGACTTTTGTAGTCTAAAGTACGTATTTCAGTAATTAGGTAACCAAAGCTTATATACCAGCTTATTAAAAATACTTTGGGCTGATTTAAAGTTAAAAGCTGTATCTGTGAGTTTCTACTTGTATGTCAGACACATCTATTACAAATGCATCGGTATTAGTATTATTTGAAGAGTATTAGGGCAATTGCAGGAGTAATGTTTCATGGGTAATTCCTAGCAGGATGGCGCCCTTAAAAGTCAAAGTCTACCATGAAGAAGCCCATTTGTAGCTATCATTAAGCAATAAAAAAAAATTGTATCTTTTCATTCACAGATCAAAAATCATTCACTAGCCTAAAAATAGGTGCAAGCTGAGAGGATTTACTTTGTATGGCATAAACCTTATATATTGTCTAAAACACCATGCACATTCCTTTGGGATATAAATATCAATCTGATTAGCTAGCAGGTCTTGTCAGCCGCAGTAATTTATCCCCTGGGGTATCTGAGCCATCACGTGGCTCTGGGACTTCTGTAAAAGGTCGAGAGGACTTAACTAAGGTCTATATAAGTCATTTTCTCTCTCATTTGAAAAAGAATTAAGTCAAGAGGACCCTGGAGATCTTCTGCCTCACAGTTTTTTCTGTTCTTGGCTTGGGGAAAACTAAGTGGCAAGGTGAGTTCAATCTTTCTTCTGGAGCTTTTGAAGATACCACAATAATCCACACAAAAATGCACGGATATAACCGAAGATCCCCAAATGCCGTGCAGTTCTGTAAATACACCTGGTTTTGTCCTCAGCTTGTGCATCTGAAGACTTAACTAGAGTTAGTAGGAATGCAGATGCGCTACACATATGGCAACGGGATGGAAGAGTGGGCTCCTGCGGGGCAGCTCCCCCGATCGGCCCCCGACCCAGGGTGCAACGGCCCCGCTAACCAAACCTCATGGTCCTCATGGGGCAGCATCAATGGGCGATACAGCGCGCTCAATATGAACTCTACCCAGTTTTATTTCTCATTTTACAGCAGCTGTGACATGGCTCTTGCTGGCATCCTGACAGAAGCGGAAATTGCTGCTGGCCTACAGAGCTGTCAAGGTAACATTTACGTTTTAAATTGGGCTTTTCAGTTTATCTGTCAAATCCCTTTGTCCTCACTACCCCAATGTCCCAATTCTAATGGAAACAGAAAAGGCCGAAAGGATGAACTAGACAGTATAATGTTGATTTCCTCTCCAGGGTACACGGTAAGATGTTCTTGTTATGTTTGCTTGCTAATTACAGCTTTAATTGTTTTACCAAAAAGAGAAAAAGGAGGCAAGGTAACGAAACAGATGCAAGTTTTAATCTTTGCCAGCCAAGTACGGGCACCCACCAACACTTGTGCATTGTACCAATTTTAAGTATGAAAAAATCCAGAGGCTGAAATCCTGTTTTTTTTTCACAGAATAATAATAAAACTCCTGCTGATTTCAATACAAGCACAATTTTTATCAGCAAGTTCTGTGAATTTGTTTGAGTGAAGTATCTCTTTACAAATGTATGTTCTTGCATGAAGAAGATGACAGTCAATATCTATCTTCCTAGGTTTGAGAGATCATTGACAGAAAAATCTCATTAATCTGAAACAAACTCAGGAAAACCAAAGATTGTGGATTGGGGTTTGTAATGACCCTCACTGTACTGCAGAACAGTTCGGTGCTTTTTGACCAAAAAGCTAATTTTTTTTGTTCCAGATCTTTAACTATTTTTCTTTGTGTCTTCCTGCTTATTTCAGCTGCTGATTCATTCGATTACAAAACCTTTTTTGTAAAAGTGGGTCTCAACTCCAAGTCCAAAGACCAGCTTGCCCAAGTCTTCGGAATTCTTGACCAGGACAGGAGTGGCTTTATTGAGGAAGATGAACTGAAGTAAGTAAATAAAAAAAAGAGGCTTGTGGTTTTTTGTCTAAAAATGCAGGATAAGATGAGAAATACTCCCTTTCCTTCTGCCTCTTTGGCTGAGAGACAAGTGTGTGCATGTGTGCACGCATGTGTGTGCTTGTGCTGAAGGAGCTGCAAGACAAATAACAAAGGAAAGGCTGGATCTCAACGAGAAAAGACTCTAACAGCACCGAAAATGCTTGTTTCATGCAGGGATAACTGACAGACTGTGAAGATAAAAACAGCAGTTCTGCTAGAGTTTGCTTTTTATTATTGCAAGATTTTTTTATGAGACTGAATTCAAACGGCTATTTTTCTCTCATCTATCTTTTTATCACATGAAGATCATATTCATCTGACTTTCAAGTTAAAAGTAAGGTTAGAAAAATTCCTGCCACTCTTAAGAGTCTACATCTTAGGAAAAAAGAAGGAAGGTCACACAGGAGGCAAGACGAATCCTGCCACTGCGGAGTCAGTTTTAATTTCGCCTTTTTGATCCAATGAAACCAAAACGTCACCAAGGATTTTTGCATGTTGTGATACAACATCCTCTTCCTTTCTTACCCTTATTCTCACTGAACTTAGAGGAAGGTTTGCCATTGAATTAAAAATGATTTACAAAAAGCTTTTGAAATAGTGTCAAAAATCACACTTGGAATTTTACAACTACTACCAATAACAAATTCTAAATGCTTCCAGTGCTGCGTACGTATCACTCTTTTGTCCTCTTACCTTTAACAGGCTTTTTCTGCAGAATTTCTCAGCCAGTGCCAGAGCTCTGACTGATGCTGAGACCAAGGCGTTTCTGGCAGCAGGTGATAGTGATGGAGATGGTAAAATTGGAGTGGACGGTAAGATTGCCTTTACTAAATGGGGCAGAATCTGCCACTGAGACTCCGCAATGGCTAGCTCTAGGCAGCTGCCCTGCTGCATACACTGGATGTTACAGATCTGATTCTGAGGTGCTCAGATCTGCTCTCTATTGTAGAGAGGATCTAACATGGAAGCCGGTCTATATTCTGCCCTTGGCTACAGGTGGTCAGTCCCTTTTTTTATCTACAGAGATTTTTTCAGGACTGGAACCTAAATTGATATATTTTTAAAATTTCAGTATATAATTTTAATGCTTTTTACTCTTGAACAATGTGACACTTAAATGCAACACTTTCTTTGCCTTAAGTATCTATTACTACGAGTATAAAATGTGCTACCTTTAAGGAATGATTGTCAAAGGAAGTATCATTAGTTTCCCATTTCTTTGACTATTTTTGACTGTGCAATTACAAATTGTGGTCCCATTTTATTATTCTTTTATTTCTTTTTCAGAGTTTCAAGCCCTGGTCAAATCTTAACAAGCAGTCAAGATAAAGACCAAGATATCAGTGCCATAAACAATCTTTCCTGCTGCAAGCCTACTATTTATTTACACATTTTGCACCCTGGAAGGTCATGAACAATTGCTGGCAAGTGATTTCATATTGCTGGAAAACATCTGAAGTAGTGCAAGCACTATTTAAACCACGTTCCTCAATGTTTTGAGCAGAAGGTCTTTATATCACTGGGAGACTGAATTGCAGTCTGCTCTGTTCATCTGAATTTTGGGCATTAAAGGTTCTAGTAAAAAATATTAAGAGAAGGAGAAATTAAAAGCATCTCTGTGGGCCATTTAATTTTCCATATTTGCATAACTAGCTAGCACCTGTTGTAAAAAACTAGAATTAATAAAATGCCTTGGTGTAAAACCTGGTTATGGTAACTGACAGCAATGGTATTTAATCAAGAAGTGTATTTACTGCTCTATATGTTTTGATGTCATTCTTTACACAATGATTATGTTTCATACACTAATTACATGGCAGGACCCAGCGTTAATTAAGATGTCAATTTTAATATAAGATCAACTGGATCCCAGATGTGTCCAGATTACTGAAACAGCAACACGAAATTCTCCAAGGAATCACTCACCTTCCCGCCCACCCGATGGCACTATTGTTCCACTTACAAGAAGTGCAAACTGCATTCTATCTGCTTGAATTAATTCAAGTCAGCACAATTCTGGTATCCCACTTGTCCATTTCTATTGATGACTCAGTTTTGCCAGATTAAATCATCCCTGAACACAGAATGCTAACATTTTGTTTTCCAAAGAAGGGGAGCCTATACCTCAGATCTTGGGAGCAGGATGGAGCTCTCAGGAAAGGTCTGTGGCGCTCGTTTGCAGTCGGGGAATAAATGCCTTTGGTTGGGTCCACTTGGCACACCAAATGCCCTTTCGTGCCAAACCCCGGGTGCAGGGCCCGTTCCTATCCTGTCTCCTTGTGCTAGCTGGTCAGCGGATCCCGTATCCAGCATCCCAGCCGTACCCGGCAAGTTGCACACCGCGGCACAGAGACACAAAGGAGCAAGACACGGGTCTACCTGCACAGGGGTAGGGGTCAGGAGCCCAGAGTTCACCTCTCTGTCAGTATGAGACTTGAAGGTCTGCACACCAGAACAGAGATTTGGTGCCCTTTAACCAGATCAACACTGTTTATGCCAAAATGAGTTGAGTTCTTGCCAAGATCCACGTAAAGAGTATAATTGTTACCACAATTCTAAGTTGTTCATTTTGCATGGAAGCCTAATTAAAGAAGACGTGTTTTTACAATCCTCCCAAATGCAACTGAAGGCAAAGGGAGCTGTGTTTTGGATACAAAGAGGTGAAAAGCACTTTGGAAAATCAAGTCCCTGGTGATCCATAACGGCAAACTGGGGCGTTGCCCAAATTAATCAATGTTCTGCTGCTTTTCTCCATCTCAAAATTGAGGATAACATAATGCCCACATCTCACAGGGTTGTAAAAATAAATGCATAAATGTTTGTGAGAAAGTATAATAAAAGGAAGAGCACCATAAAAAAATTGCAAGGAAATGAATCATTTTTTCTTTATAGACAGACTGAAATAGCAAGCCAGAAATAAGGAATGAGGAGAATGTAAACTTCTGAAGGGTTGTTCATTAACTGAAGTTCATCCAGCTCGTGTACTGACTACGTTAGCGTTCCGGTTGAAAAGTAAGAGCGTGATGATGTCGTTGCGATTTTATCATAATACAAACACATACAGCAATCATATTAGGTTAGAAAAATTAACTAATTGCTAACAGTACCTAATTAGACACTACGGTGTATGGGGTTTTTTAGGCTTACATATGTGATAAAAATAAACAGATATCCAAATGGCCTTTTAAAAAATCTAGCTGACTATATTTCCAACATGATAGTTGCTCCTACATACCCTTTTCGAAAAATTTGGAACTCTTGAAAGTCTGTTCTCGGGCATTAATCTTGCAAAAAACTGTATGACTGTCTTATGCTGTATTTGCTGAAGCTACTTAAGAAGACGTTTCAGTATTTGCAGATCAAACATCTTCATTTCAAAATGATCTGCTAATGCTATAGTGGTTCTGATGCATAAGACATTTATGATAAGACATTATGGAGAAGGAAGGAAACATCAATACAATGTTGGGGAAATCATCATATTACACCAAATTAAAGCAATCTACAGGACTTTAATGAATACTCAATAATGTGTTCATGCCTTATACGTTAGTCAAAAAATATATTTCCATTAACTCTAATGAATTAACCACGTCCTAATACTGTAGAATTTTCCTTAACAGCGAAAAAAGAATTATCCATCAAACAAATTCACATTTATCATTTCAATGTCATCTCAGGAGAGCAATAAACAAAGGAAATTCTGTGGAATTAGTAACTGCAGTCAGACCGCAGGGCTAAAAGCTATCATTGTCAGAAAATGCTATGTATCTCAGCTGATATCATGTTTTATATTTAGACCATGTAATATGGGTCACCTGAAGATCTTCAAGCTTCATACCAAAATTAATGGCTAACTGAGAGAGAAAGGCACAGACAGCTCAGATAACTTTTGAGCTAGCAGGCAGCTCCTTTATTTAACCACACTTACCTCCACACTGATTAGCTTGCTAGGTCTACAAATCTAAGACAATTTCACCACTTACCATTCCATTAAGAACAGTAAAAAATTAATGACAAGGTAATTCTGATATCAGCTTCAGTGATCACTCCAGAAAGTTAAGAAGAGCTTGTGACTAGAGACGTTTTTAGACCTCTCCTTCTTTCAGTACTACCACAAAGCAGATTGGCGAAGAAAATGCTGGTTTCTGCCCACAAGAATACACTTTCTTTCCTCTGTCTCTCACTCACACAGGCTGTCAGGTACTGTGAAATTTCTGTAACTGTTTACCACGTGCTTTAAGAAAGCTCTTCAAATTGTGCCTGTAAGGCCACTACTGGAAAGACTGCTGCATGATCATAAACATAAATTTCCACACAGCTCCCTTAAAGTGAAGAACACTTCTGGAATCATGAATTTGGAGGTCTGAGACCATGGCCTGTATTGTGCAAATGTTCCCATCCAACCCTTTCCACCAGAGTCCCTAAATATGTGGTTGCCTTTTGTCAACAGAATTTTGTCATGTGCTTTATGTGTGTGTTTTAAGCTCTTGCCTGAATCTAGACACCTGCTTCTCCTTTATCTAGAAGGCCGTTTCTGTTAAACAAGTGACTTTCAATGATTACTAAGGTTAACTGTAATTATAGGGTATTTTTACTTTATACCTCACTAAGGGTTATACATCCTCCTACTGCTGAAATTAACGGCAGAAATCCCACTGACATCCATGAAGACAGGCAGTGAATATAGAAATAGTTGGAACCACTTCAGTGCTATTTGCTTTATTTTACCATCGCTTCTTACACTGTGGCTCTTAGAGAAATAGAGCCATGTGCAAAAATCCTTTGGTAATGGTATAGTACCACCGTACATATCTCTTACATGTCACAAAAGGCAACATCCAGATTATTTCACAGTCTCCAACCTTAGGGCACAGTTATTCTTAAAATACACAGAAAACCTGAAAAATCTAGACTTTTAAAGATCACTCCATTTGATGCTGTCTATAACGCTGACAGCAGACAGAAACGTCTTAAGACAATTGCATTTAGGGTTAGAGTCAGAAAATTGTGTTACTGAGTCACAGAAGCACTTGCAAGTGCATTTAAAGACAAACACATAGCGTATCAAATACTAGCAGAGATCTTCCAAGACAGTTTTTTATGTGAAAAAGTATCCTGATCAGAACAATCTCTATGAATTAGTTACACTATTAATCAGTTACGTTAGTCTGTTCTGCTGTCCTTTTCAAAGAGGACTCAATCTCATGTGCACAGAATGATAAGGACATCATTTAAACCGGGTAAAGTACACAAGACATTTCTCCTAACATGAGAGAAGTACCTGTCTTTGCTTAGGTCCAGACCCACAGCGCTGCAGGATGTATCTTGTATCTTGGATTCCACAGTCCAGATCTCTGCTCAGTACTCTGGGTAATATCCTCTACTGGCTGCGGGGAAAGAAAGCTTCATCAGTGAGGTTTCCAAGGCCTGGATTTCATCCTTCATTGTAATAATGCCCAGTACCAAAAAAGTCAAATACTAAACCATGTTCTTAAACCTCTCTGTTAAATATGGTAAAAGACTGCGTCCCAAGCAGTCATTCAAATCAGATTCTGTAATTATTTCTATACGATTAAAGCACGTGCCTTAAGAGACAACTTGAAGTTGAAACTTGAAACTCTTTTTGTTGTAACAGCTCTTTTCAATGATTAGAACTATATTCACACTGAGATTCTCTGCCACCACCGTTGAGACATCAACACTAACAATCAACCACATAGGTTACTGAGTATCTAGTTTAGCTACTTCCAAACTCATTACAAAGGCAGAATCTGTTATCCAGGATAACAATACAGTTGTTCTGGCCCTAACGCAACCAGGGCTGAAAGACGGAGTTGTGTGGGGTTTACAACAGCTGCCACAGCATCTCTTTACGCTACTGTAGTTGGTCTCAGGTTAACACCTCTCCTCTGATCTCGCCTGAGACAACTGCTGATGGTTTTTTTGCATCTGCTTGAAGTCATGTCTTTGGTTGATTGCTGCTGCTTATTAACTCTGTACTTTATACTAAACAGAACACAAAGAGTATAAGACTATGAAGACTAGTCCACAACCTGTCTTTGATTTACCAAAACATAACCTTCCTCTACTTATTAGAGAAGTAAATGGTACTTGATTTGAAAATGGTTGGTTTATACATTTAGATTCCTAGCAAAAACTTATCAATATGAATGCTCTGTATTTCTCAGAACTATACCTTCAAGTTTAATTCTGGAAGTCTGAAACCAAAAAAAAAAGGCTTTAATATTCCTGTATATACTGTGCATAAAGACACCTCAGGGAGGAAAACAACAAAGGAAAGTTATGCAAGTACATAAATCTTCAGATGAACAATTCAATAGCACTTTCAGATATCCCCAGTAGAGCAAAACACCAAAACCAAATAAACAAACAATAATATTTTTTCTTGAACTTCATAGGAAAAAGTGCTAAACATTCCTGGAAACTGTACAATACTCTGATTCTGTACCAGATTTTGCACTCCTGTTAACTGCCCATTACCTAGTAGCTGTTGTTCTGGTTGAATTATTACGTATTTTCTTTATAGCATTACATTGCTTGCATAATGCATTTTTCGAAAATTTCTTTTATAGATCTCAGTTTTTGAATCCCTAAAATGATTACAATCACCTAAGTTACCACATATCCCAGAAGTAAGGAAAACAGGCAAATAATTTAGCTGTAAAATCGATTATCTAGTTAAAACATCCCTTTATATAATATACTCATCCCTGATTATTTCATTCTAATTGTAGTGGAGGGAAACCTGTACTTCAGATGAAGTGTCATTAATAAATAAATAAAACCCAGTAACCCTAGATTCCCACCTGTATCAATATACGGTGACATCAACTTGATTCTGAAATTCAGCTCTTTTAGGCTTTTGTAAACTATCTTTCAGCCAGGATTAGCATCACTTTTGTTGTCAGTGTTGAATTTCAAACATTAAAAGATCCCTTCATAAGCAATAATAGTTAACTTATTGCTTATTGTGGCAATTAGCTCACTTTTATTTGAGATCATATTTTATTATAATATTAATTCTGGCTACTTTACTACTATCGAATACATGTAAAAACAGTTCAGCACCCTGCGTGCCACGGCAGAGTGCATGAGGTAAGCAGATGCCATTCTTTGACCATTTGGTGCTTATATTTTAATACAACGCCTGAATTAGTTGCAGACATATTTTGAGCTTGAGTATTATATGCTCACCTTGATCTCGTCATTTACTTCTACTTCATTTCAATTTCCACATTCTCGTTAGCTTTTAATGATTAATGTTGTATGGCAAGTCAAGAATTTAAACAAAGCAGGCAGTTCAATGAGCAGCGTGTAGGAGCAAGCAGAAATAAAGGAAGCCTACTACAAAGTAACACCTCCGGCAGTACCACGGAGGTCTAAAAAAAGCCTTTTCTCTAGAAACACCTTGGCAGTAAAAATGTCAGGAGGAATCAGTAAAAAAACCCTTCTGTTAAAACTCGTATCAACTTGAGATGATCATAAAGGAGAAAATTCACAACAGAGTGCGAAAAGGTACCTCCAAGCATGAAAGCTACTTCAGGATGATTCTGTAGGAAGCACAGCGTGCGCTTCATTCCCTCTGCCACGGTCTGATAGATCGTAATACCGTGCAAATCTCAGACAGAAAGCAATATGAGTATATGGTACTGAACGAAAAAGATAAATGGAAATAACACCACAAGACCTGGGATCAGACCTTCAATTTGTACAAATCAGCATTGTTCTATTTGTTTTAAGCAGTCAATACTAATTTACAACAGCCCACGGTTCTTAGGTTTAACAGGAAAGCGTTCTTCCAGATTACTATAAACAGTTTTCCTACTGAAAGAGATAGAAGAGAGCATTCTCTCATTACTAGACAGCTGATATTTGGCATTAAAGGTAAGTCTGATTATTTGTGATTGATGCCGCCTTCTTCTGCATACAAAAGAGATAGCAAAAAAGGTAAAAGTATCATTAAATAATGTCTGGTTTTTCGTGTTAATTACATCTTGTACTTCTCTATCCAAATTCAGACAAACAGCTGCTATGGAACAATTGCTATGCTTGATACTTTTCTTACAGTCATTAAACCAATCAGGAGTAAACCCACTGTAGTCCATTAACTTACACCAAAGCTTTTACACCATTACTACTCTACTCCACAGCTTAACTTGTAACTCTTGCTAGTATAAAAAATACTATTTGTTCAGCATACCATGCTATTTCCATTCATTAAAAAATAAAACTATGCTCACGTATTAGAGGAACATTACTTTGGATACCATAATAGACTTATGCAATAAACTCTAACTAAAATACATGTGGTTTTTATTGGTGTTCATCCTAGAATTCTGTCCGCATAAACCCCTTTAAAGACAGAAATAGATTTTGGTCTGAGAAGGAAAACCTCATATCTGCTGTTCCAAATTTTCTTAAGTTTTTTTTTCAAAATTAATGCTCTTGAAATATACAATAAACTGCCAGTCATTTATACCTACAGTTTTAATTTCATATTAAGGAAATAGATCGTGAGAGTGTG
Organism: Charadrius vociferus; assembly: GCF_000708025.1. Taxonomy (NCBI): domain Eukaryota; kingdom Metazoa; phylum Chordata; class Aves; order Charadriiformes; family Charadriidae; genus Charadrius; species Charadrius vociferus. The sequence goes on from NW_009646541.1 coordinate 2,792,266, forward strand.
TGTTGCAAAATGTATCTAAATCTGTCTCCACACTAACAATGTCTGATTCCTACAACTTCAAGTAAGTCTATTGATTTCATGTAGATTTTAAATATTCAAAATAGATTATTAAGTAGGCCATCTGATTATACATAATCTTCCAAAGAATACAGACAACAAAGTCAGCTTATTCAGCTTTACTTAGTTTCAGAGTTTTGCTGTCACTGAAGGTGTTGGTTTGTGTTCTACCCCTGATTAGGGCCAGCACTGTAATTTAGAAAATGGCCAGGAAATATGAAATCAAGCTTACTGTACAAAGATCACCCCAAATTATAGCATGCTTTCCTCTATCCTAGGGACAAGTTATCTTTGTCAGAACGACAGACACATTGTCACCTCTGATCTTCCATCTCAACTTCCTTTATACATTCCGAAGGGTCAGCAACAGACTTAGGGAATCCAAACGAGTTTCTTTTCATAAGGATTTGACTGCTGCAGTCATCTTCTGATGAGCGACTTCAAGCAAGGTCCAGAGGTTAACTGAAAATATTTAGCATACTTGGAGGCTATGTTTTGATGGCAGAGTTGCACTCAATTAAGCACAAGTGGATGTATTAAAAAAGTGTTCTTCTTGTCCATATTATCTTAGGATATAAATAGAAAGAAAAGTTTAATTAGCTAAGGAAGAAATATGAGCTGGGTCTCAAATCAAACATTTGATCCATGAAACAGTAACCTAAGCAGTGGTTATTGTCACCTTTTGAATCCTTTATAAGCCAGAGTGGCAAGCCAGAGCTAACGTTACTATTTTGCCTGGTGTCTCCTCAGCTATTTTTCCTTTACCTAGCTGAGAAAACGATAAAGGTGAGCAGCTGACTTGAGATTAATGAAATTAAATTACTGTGCAGAGCTGCACCAGTAGTAAGTACAATAACCATTGTTCTAAGATTTTTATTTTAATTGCTGAAATTATATATGGATGGACCTCATATAGATAAGTATCAGTTTTCTTTTCCTTTTTATTCTTCAGAGCAGTTGGGGGAGAAAACAGAAGCAAACCTTCTTGACTTTCTTTTTTCCACTGCATATACTGTTATTTGTATTGCCAGATGCCGTGCATTGTAGTAAGACTATTAACATAGAGTTTAAAAATGTGCTGTACTTAAATAGGATGCAGGTAAATGATAAAAAATTGATCATCAACTCACAACATCATTAAACATAATCCATCTCATTAAAAAGTATTATTTCAGCACTGCTATTTTTAAGGAAGTAATGTACTAAATCTTCTAGTTTGTTTAAGAATAACAGCGATGTCAGTTTGATGGAACAGATTCACCTACCCTTAGAAGTCTCGTTAGCCATACAGTATTCTTCAAAACACAGAAAAAACAATTAGTTGTAAGATGTATTTGCATTTCACAAATCTGTTTGCAATATACTATTTTGCACAGGTTTGCAATGAGCCTTACAGACATTCTAAGCCCTTCGGATATTGCTGCTGCTCTGCGGGACTGCCAAGGTGAGAAAACAATTAAAGCCTAAAAATCTGTTCTTTTGTGTAACACATGGCAGGTTTAATTCAGTCCCAAAGGAATACTGAACAAGCGCATACTGTAAACAGATTTCTGTAATCTCTTTGCTTAGCTGTCACAGTGTATTTGTTCATGACTGGTTTATATTATCAGTTTGTAACCTGTTCCCATGTGATTTTTTTTTTTTAATGTTTAGGAGGGTATGGTGCAGTATGGCAAAATTCATTCTTTGACAGGCTTGATCTATCATTCATGTTTAGAACAATTAAAATGTAACAAAGCAGTATCCTCAGACCATATAGGAACAGTGACCACAGTGGTCTGGGGTTAATTTATTTATTAATTTATTTTCAGCTCCAGATTCCTTTAGTCCCAAAAAATTCTTTCAGATCAGTGGGATGTCTAAAAAGAGTAGCAGCCAGCTCAAGGAGATCTTCCGGATTCTCGACAATGATCAAAGTGGCTTTATTGAGGAAGACGAGCTCAAGTAAGGATTTTCTATGTTAACTATTTAGAGGCTATCCAAAAATCAGCACTTTTTACTTTCCAGAACTGTCCTGTAAATGTAAGCACAAGTTATGCTAAATGTTGATAAAACCTTCAGCAGGTTCTGAAAGGTGTATTTAACTAGATAATCCCTACAGAGAAGAACAAATTAGTAAATACTTGCCTTTAATGCTCAGTATAGAAAAAAGTAACTCCCTGGGGATGGATTTTGGTAGTGGGCAGAATCAATTGTATCAGGGCTGGACTTACAAAGCAGAAATGTATAGGACTAAGATTCAGCTTGTCAAAGCAAGCAGTGTTTGGAGGGCTTGCCTATCGTGGTAAATAATCTATTTATAAAGAGCTACCAGTTTGGTTATACAGCCAGCATAAAAGAATAATATTATGTGAAAATCATCATCAAACTTGTTTTCTTCCTAGATATTTCCTTCAGAGGTTTGAGTGTGGAGCCAGAGTGTTGACCGCCTCAGAAACCAAGACCTTCTTGGCAACTGCAGATCACGACGGGGATGGTAAAATCGGGGCTGAAGGTATTAACTTATTTATATACAGAATAAGGCTCCTCAGGATGTATTGTAAATTATGTGCCATTCTCTTCTATGTTGACAGTACATTAATGAACGTCCAGTGATTTTACTGAAACCCTTGCAGTAGCAATCTGTTTAAGGGCAGAAATGCTTCCTGATCTTACAGGTTCATCTCTGCAACTCCTTTTGCACAAGCAGGTCAAAAAAACCCCACCTAGGCTGCCCTAAGGAACTTTCTCACTGCCACTCACTCACAAATTTCCAGTTGTTTTGAAAGGAACCACCCCTTATTTCTCCTCCCGCATACTCTGATATAAAGCAGCACGAGCATCACTTGTAATACACAAATGTAAAACCAAGGACAAAAGAGCCAGCTCTCCACAGCAGAATCAACAGCACATACACCGGCTCATTTACAGCACTTGTCTCCCAACAGAAGTTCCACTAGTCAGTGAAATCATTCACAGTCTGCGAGAGCTACAAGCACGTAGTTCAACATTTGTTTTCCGTAATAAGGAGAACAGAGTGATCAAGTGTTACTACCCCGACATGAGATCCCACAACAGGCTCTGTGCACGGGGATGGATGCTATTTATCTTCAGCGGCAGGTTAAGGACCAGATAGGAAGGAGCAGATGTTTTAGGAAGCAGCGTATTGCACTCACCCCATGGAAATGCCAGTGTGATTTAATGGCTGCTCAGTGCAGAAACCTCCGGATCTCGTAATTCCGTATTTCTGTATCCCATTTGGAACAGGAAGCACACACTCACACTAAAGGCTCGCAGCCAACGGCAACTTGCCCCAAGAGAAAAGCAAGCTGCCTAGAGGAGCATGAAAGGGGCTTAGGGAATAGCACGCAGGGAATGTGCTGGCATGCAGATTCCCCAGCTCACTGCGCCAGGAGGACAGAACTCTTCTGTTTCTTTCTTTGGAAGGAATTAAATCCCATTCCTTAGGAAACGTGCCAGAATAAACACACATGAGTTATGAAGCGATCTGTGTACTAATACAGTCGTTCAGGGACAGGCCGGATCAGATACTCTAACTCACAGAAGCCAAACATTTAAAAGATCTTCCAAATAACAGCATCTTAGCACACAACACAGTACAGTATCATACCACGTGGAACTGCACACTGTTCTTGGCTTTAGACTGTACTCTAAATCAACACTTTGATTTAGAGCATTGATTTGAAGCATTACAAACATCTAATAAGACACACTGACTCGCTTTTCATTCTTTTTATTGAGCTCTTAACTTCTTACTCAAATTCCATATTAACTGTTCCATTGTTTTTGGCCAAGATAAGTGTTATGCAGAGAGCAGGCTAAAACTACTTTGAACATTTTATTATTCCTTATAAATGTCAGCAAAACATTGCCTTTCCATCTGTTATTTAGAAGAGGATGTTTAGAAAATGTCTCTCTTCCATACACGTTTCTTCTCCTCTGGTCATCTTATCAGGTAATTGTTCTCTCTTCATTCCTATTCTAAATCTCTTGATAAGCCACTAATCTTTTAGTCCTAATCCTTTCATTTTAATAGTTCTACTGTAAATACTCTCTTATCTTTCACAGAATTCCAGGAAATGGTGCAGTCTTAGAGGTTCAAAAGAACCAAACAAGACAGAATTGGGATGAATCTGCACGAGACACTCCAAAACCTTGAAAATCAGGAGTCCCTTAGTTGTCTTGACAGCGTCTGTTATTTGTTCATTGACCTAGCAACATAATGAAACCTGATTAATGGTTTGGTTTTTTTTTTTTCACTGTGTGGACCACTTACCATGTTCTAAACTCTATTTTAGCGGACACTTCCCTTAATAATATCCAATAAAAATTAATCATATACAGTAGCTTGTGTCTGTTATTCTGACTGCTGAACTGAAACGTGTGAATTCATAAATTGAAAGTGTTAATCCCTCCCATACCCTGATCTTATCAGACCTTCATATACGGAACATCTTTTGAAATCAGTGGGAGTTCTGTTTACAAGAGACCTTCTGGATTCAGCTTGAAGTTCTCAAAACACTCAGATCTTCGTCAAAGACTAGAAGCTAAGATAGAGTTGTGAGGTAGGTGAGGATAAAATCTCTTACTGAATTCCAAGTGAAAAGCACTCATACATTTCT
>NW_009646541.1:2796980-2802064 GCF_000708025.1 Charadrius vociferus
GCTCTTTTTACATTAGCCAACTAAGAGGACACGAAAGTAAAAACCACATGTTTTCCTGCAGAAAGAATTAAAAGGAAAGCCTATGTGGACTTGAGGTTTCAGATAACTGTGAGGCTTTAAAAAGCAGAGAGGAAGCAAAAGATATCTTCTTGGTGGTATTTTCTCGCTTTCTCAATAGGGAGGGCTAAAAGTGCAGAAGAAGAATTTGTAGAAATGCATGTTGAGAAAGCTCCAACGTTCTCTACCCGGTACTTCCAGGCTACATCTGCCGTATTAAAAATGTCCTTCACAAAAGCATCCATCTCTGGGGATGCTTAGGAAATGTCTTTTTATGAACAAACAATTCAATCATTAGAAAAGAGAGATGTTCAGATGCTCTGATTGAGTATTTATCTATTCACTTGTTTTCTCAACGTTAACAAGTTCTATCTACTCCAGTTCTCACATATGCAGCTTGTAGGAGTCACTGGCACACAATATAAGCCTTTTCAGCAAAGTGAATGGTTTAGAGTCACTGCACTTTCAATCCATTTCCTCCTTTGCTGCAAATTACTACATTCAAAATTAACTGCTTTTTTTTTTTTTTTCTTTTCAAAAGTCTCTATAAATACTGTTAATTGTGCAGAAAAACACCAAAACCAGAACGGAATTGTTTATGAGATAGACAGCTATTGCTGGGAAAGAGACTAAAGAATGTGAACGCACTTGCAAGAAGGGCTATACATCTTCCAGAGCAACAAAGTCACAAAGAGAGAGCCCATACGGCTAATGCTTTGATATGCTAGGCCGTTTTCTCTCTCCCGACCTGTACTTTTCAAACCTAACAAAACAGTAATTGAAAAATTCTTGTTGGCCTCAAACATGTTCCTCATCAAAGCAAGAACAGTTAAATAAATTAAATTTCTCCTTTACTCAGTGTGAAAAAAAGTTCATAGAGTGCCATCCTGCAAGACACCCTAGACAGGTGCGCCAATACAAATTCTATAATGATTCATCCCTGAGTACTCACCTCTATGTCTTCTCTGCAGCCATCTACTCTTTTGGGAGCCAATTACTGGAGAATCAGCCAAGAAATGTCTACTGCTTTCTTAAAAAACATATATATATGCAATTCTTAACAGTTGATGGATGAAAATAGTATTTTTGTCCCATTTCAAAATGTTTTCAAGCAGCTTAATTTGTCACACAAGCTGTAAGCTGGTATACTCAGCACGCGTGAGAATTTAATATGGTGATCACATTTTTCCTTTTATTGTGCATAAATAATACAAACTGATAAAAAATGAACACTGAATTTTAATAATATTTCTTAACATTATGAAATACGCTCACCTGGCATAAATCACTAGAATATCAATTACTTAAACAGAGCTACTCAGATTTATACAAGCTGAGGATCTGACCCATAGAGATTCTCCTAGCATAAGACGGATGTCACGGCATATTCACAAGAAATAAAGTGTGTTCTTGGCAATGAAACCAGTCTGATGACAGAAGGGTTTTGGACTAGTTCACCTGTAAGTAACAAACAAATCGCTCTCCATTTCGCTTACAATTAAGTGTCCTGACCTTGACTAATCATATTACATCAGGAAGACAAACGCAAGTAAAATAAAGTATTTTCCAGTTGCTGCTGCACTCTGAACTCTGGCTCCTCTCAATGTCTCAGCCTCTGCACCATGGACCTAGACAAAGAAACTCAGAGGCCCAGCACAAATTCTGTTATTCTGCAACACATTGCTGCATCAGGTCACTGGACAGAGGGTGAAGAGAAGATTTGTACAGTGTCCTGGCTGACAACAAATTTGTGAATGAAATTAGAACTTTCTTCACTTCACAGAAAGAAGAATATATCACAGCTGTCTGCATCTGAAGTTCCTGTAAAACATCCGAACTACAAAATGTACTTAGGCCAAATCAAGAGGCAAGGAACAAAAAGCCCAGGGAAGCACTTCTTGGCCTGACACGTATCCCTTTAACTGGTTTGTATGTAAAGGCTTTAGAAAAATCTTGTTCATCATTACTAATTCAAAACATGTCTCAATTGTTTGTTTATAGCTTATTATTGTATACAAGCTGTGCACTACAGCACCAAACAGAAAACATACTACCCACTTGCTCTACTTGACATATTTTGCGATCTCTCGAACATCCAAAGCGTTGCAGTTAAAGGAACCTTTCCATGCATTTCTATCAGGAAAAAAGTACCTTAAAACACAACCTATCACTTCCCTGGAATCCTTGAAATGCTAAATCATACTTTTGAATGCGCTTGTACAACATGTGATAGTGATAACTCGAACTGGATTTACTCACTGACAGATAGCTGTCTGCTCCATGGCCTAAACCAAAATGTCATCGGTAACCCGCATTCTAGAGTCATGGTATGCAGAATTCTACTTGTTTCAAGTAGGGGCTTGTAATTGAGAAAGCTCCTGGGCAGGGCTTTATTGACTAACAAGCAAGGAAAAACTATTTACCATATTCAACCACCATTTAACATGTGGATATGGGTGCTTACGAAGGGACTGAGCAGCCACTTTCTCTAACCGCGTATTTAAGGGATGGGATGGAAACAGGGACTGCATTAATAAACTGCATTCATTACAAAGATTTGACATGAGAAGCAGCATTGAGAAATCAGCTACTACTGACAATTGCGCTTACAGATTGCAGCAAAAGCTGCAACTAGTTATCAGAATTACCACTTCTACATTGTATACTAAAATTATTCCCTAGACATAACAACTATAAAAATACATTTTTAGAAAATACCAGAATACTTGTGATTCTGTTAAAATACAGGTCTCCAGAATTCCATTTGATGTTCACATTATTTACCCCATAATACCTTGTGTCATGTTACCCTGTCTGTGAATGGTTAAAACTAAAATATAAAAGAATAAACAGCGACTTTATTCAACCGCTAAGCATAAAACCCACCACGCCTTAAATATGTCAAGCTATGACATAATTCTTGACGTAATTCTCTCTCTCATTTCTTGCTGTGATCAGGAAAATAATTAACATATCAACATATACTATACTATATTACTATAATTCATCTTCAGAGCTGAAATCCGTTTAACTGTCTAGCCCCTTCCTCATCTTCTCTTCACAGCTTTTCTTTCACATGTACTACAGATCCAGGCTAGTAACAACATGCTTGTTAAACGCATTAAACATATCAAAACATTTAAATACCTCAAGTTTGGCGCGAAAGTAGCTTTTTATTGTTATTCATTGACTTTGTGTCCTTAATCATAACCAAAGCTAGTGTAAAGTTACTACCTTCCTTTATGAAATCTCTGATCCTGCAAAGCAAATACATCCATTATTAAACCACCTCTACTCACCATGACACTCAGCTGCTCACATTCCTTGACACCACACTGAGAAGAAATCTGGGAGGGATGAACGCCACTCCTAGCAGGACCCCTGCGCCTAGCTGCAGAGTTGTATCTTCACATAGAGCTACACAGGCCTGTTCCAGCATTAACAAAGTGCGCAGACTGGGGATACGCAGGCATTATGCTTTTTGCTGGATGGCAGCACTATTTTGTAATTTATTCGCTAAACTAATCCCAAACTGCTGAGTCTACACATTTGTTAACACATTTAGACCACACACTGTCAATGGAACAGCTATTTGAGCTGTCAGCTGTATTTATTTACAGCTGTCAGCTCTAACACCCAGAGTGATTTATAGTATACCTTTTTGTTAAGTCTGCTACTATGCAGCTGACGGAAATGCTCAAAATAGTGCTTAGAAATAGGCTCATCAAACCAAAAAGTATGACTACACAATGCTGAAGATACTATTTCTTACTTCTGTGTATTTTTTTTTAATAAATTGGAAATTTATTAAACTCATAAAGTCGTTAATTATTGGTCTGTTGATGCAGGAGCTGTCCTGTCAAATTCCCAATGTACTTATGCAGCAGTATAATTTTACATAATCATGGGCTAGGAGTCACATTTCAAACTCAGGGTGATTTGATGCCGCTTTGCAAATGTCAAGGTGTGGTGTTACTGCACATACAATTAAGAAGATGGGATGAAATTGGAACCACAATCGAAGTTTCTTCCTGCCCTGTTAATTTGTACATTAGAAATGTAATAATTTCAGTTAATTGAATCTGTTATCACTTACTCTTTGTAGATTTTCACAAATACTTCCACCAAAAGCAATGTCAAGTTGCAGATGAGGTTGCACTGAGCAGAATTATATTTTAGCAATCACCACACATACATTAATTCCCTTCCTAGGGAAAGTCTGGCACAGAAACACCTTCCTTATCAATCAGCAATTACAGCAAGTATCCACTGTCCAGCCACATACACCTCCACAATACATCCCTTGCAACAGTATTTGTATTTCAGCAGTAAATAGGCACCCTAGTCATAGACCAGCATCTCCATCGCGTTAAGTCCTGAACAAACACACAGAGCTAAAGGCTGAACCCAACACAAGCCAAAATCCACAATCACTAAAATTTCAGAGTTTCTTTGGTAAGAAATTACTTTCTTTTGCTATCAATACCACCAATTTTAAGAATTTCCATGTTTTGCATTAAATGAGCAGGAAAAAGAAATGAACTTCCCCTCTGGCCCGCAGTCCCGATCACACCCAACCCCACAGTAGAGCACAAGGAGGGGGCAACTTTGCTGTTTTCATTTGATATATTCAACCCCTACTGGATGTTCCCAGAAATACTCTCGCCTGCGTTGCAGCCTTCAAACAGACAGACCATAAGTCTAAAGGGCCGATCTGCACACACTGCTGAATTTTAACTCACAGCTGCAGGGTAGTAAGCAAGAATTACCGTATTTGGACACCTCATCCTAACACATCTGGCCCGATCCTTACCCAGCCCCTGCTGAGGAAAAGCCTGTGGAGCTCAGCGCAGCAGGACCTTCCCCCATCCTGCTTTCTTGTGCTGGCTAGAGGCAGGAGCCACCTTCTGCCGTGGCCTCTGTGAAAACACCTGGATTACATTATGGATCAGATGCTCTCTGCAGCTTTGGGAACACTTCCTACAGCTGTTTGAGTCCTGTCTGGCACTGACTGGAAATGCTCTGCC
>NW_009646541.1:2802102-2803779 GCF_000708025.1 Charadrius vociferus
ACGACACGAGGAGCTGCTCAGCTCTTGAGAGGTTTGGGTTAAACGCCATACAGGCAGGTAGGAAAGGTGACCCCAAGGTGGTGACAAGCCCTGCATCCATGGAAAGGGAGTCTGCACACACAATACATTCACATGAACTCGCGTGTAATGAGTAACAGGATAACTTGCTGATCCAATTGGACTTGATTCGGTTCATTTCAACTATAACACGCGTGTTCCAACTCCATGTTGAACCAGCCTGAGAGGGCCGTGGTGTGGCTGCCTACCAAGCTGACCAGACCTCGCAGCCAGCCAGCACCTCCATTTTGGGCCTCACAAGAAGCAGCTCCCTCCATCTTGTGCCTCACAGGAGGCAGCTCCCTCCATCTTGTGCCCCCCCTCCCTCACAAGAAGCAGCTCCCTCCATCTTGTGCCTCACAGGAGGCAGCTCCCTCCATCTTGTGCCCCCCCTCCCTCACAAGAAGCAGCTCCCTCCATCTTGTGCCTCACAGGAGGCAGCTCCCTCCATCTTGTGCCTCCCCTCCCTCACAAGCAGCGGCCCCTCCATTTTACGCCTCCCCTCCCTCAGAGGAGGCGGCCGCCTCCCTCAGGCGTCCCGGCGGGGTCCGTAGCCAGGGCATGGCAGTGGGACGCGAGGCAGAGCTGCGTGCCGACCTCACCAGCCCAGGGGGAAACAGTGGTCATCTCTCTTGCTTACACCACTCGCTTCTGGAGTACAGACATTAAATATTAAATTGCTGCAGTCTTACAGCATCTTCAGCACTGAATTGGGTTCTCGAGTAGGCCATCAGCTGCAGAGGCTCATGGGGACCATCCAGAATAGCACTACCAGCACTGAAAGTAATATAAACTGAGTGATGATAGGAACCGAAATAGTAACAAACGTGAAAAATTAAAAACTCAAGAAATACTGTTTGCTTTCAGATTTAACCTGGCACAACTTTAAGAAAGCTTGCTGGTACTTTTTTCTAAATGATCTGGTGGAATGAGATGTTCAATTGTATCCTTCATACCTTACCTTGGTGTCCATTTAAGCAATTATGTAACTTTATTCAGATTCCTAAAGTTCATACTCCTATAGAGAAGCAAAGTGATATATCTCTTACCATGTAGCTGTTTTTACTCCGAGTTTAGTTCACACTGAATTTTGATTAAAATTCGAATTGAAAAGTAACATAAATGCGGAGGACTTTATTAGTAAAATGCCGCTATCTTAAATGTGCCAGACAAAAAACCAAAAAATAATCGGATTAAATGTAATTTATCTATTTATGGAGAAAGGATTACCTCCACTAAGTGATGCTGGATGACATTTCCTTCAACATATTCAAACTTGTAGATGTCATCTTTCAAATCTTGGATTTTACCTCTAAAAATAACGCGCTTCTACTTTTTTTCAGCTGCCAGGCAGCTTTGATCGGACCAGAAAGGCGCTGAACTGCGCTATGGTTGATCTTCCGACGAGGGGTGCCAAGGCCACACGGTGCTTTGCCACTGCGGCACCGGGGGCCGCGCTCCCCGCCGTGCTGGGGAGCCCCGGCAGGGCTCAGGGCGCACCGGCCAGGGACGGCCTCTTGCTGAGGGAAGACCGGACCTCCGCGGCTCCCCAGGCTCCTGCGAGCCCCCAGACCACCGGGCGGCGCCGGGTAGCCGGGGGCCCCGGCCCGGCCAGCCCCG
>NW_009646541.1:2804256-2835173 GCF_000708025.1 Charadrius vociferus
AGTAAAAAGGAACGGTAACCCAGGGCGCTCTCCGCAGCGGCCCGTGGGATGCTGTGGGTGGGGAGCTGGTCTGTCAGGAACTTCGCTTTTACTGATGCAGTCGCTTCTTCTGCAAGTAATTTCCTCCGGGTAGATACAACATGGTAGAAAGCTTAGTGTTTCACTTAGTTAAAATCAAGTTATTGCTAGTATCTTCTCGCTGTTGTGATCTTTAATAAGTAAATTCAAGAAGGTGTCGTCTTTATTGTTAGATAACGGTGCATTGTGTGGTTCATGTGATAAATCTTTAGTGTTAGTAGTTTTTGAACAGGGCAGTGTACTTATGTCCTTACTAACGACCAGGGTGACGGGACTGAGCGCAGCCTCAACAAGCCGAGGGTGACCCCGGGCTGGGGGAAGCTGCTGATACGCTGGAGGCAGGGCTGCTGTTTGCAGGGACCCCCAGCGAGCTGCGGAAACGGACTCGCAGAAACCTCGTGGAGCTCAGCGAAGGCAAACGCAAAGTCCCGGGTGCAGGATGGAATAATCTCATGCGCCATGACAGGCCAGGGGCCGGCTGGTTAGAAAGCAGCTTGGCAAAAGAGGCCCAGGGAGTCCGAGTGAACAACGGGTCGTGTGTGAATCAGCAGTGTGCCCTTGTGGTAGTGGAAACTAAGAGTGCACCAGTGTGCCTGTGTCTGCAGGAGCAGCTCAGGTGAAGCGATTGCTTCCCCTCTGTTCAGCACTCGTGAGACTGAGCACTGTGTTCATCTGGGGCTTCCCAGAGTAGGGCAAATGCTGACAGCCTGCAGCAAGCCCAGTGGAGGGCCCCTGCGTTGGTCAGGGGGCCGCAGTCCGTGATGTAGCAGGAGAGCCTTAGATAACTGGATTTGTGCAGCTTGAAGAAGAGATGATGTGGAAGGGGGTCTGATGGCTGTCTTCACCTGCCTGAAGGGTGGCTATAGGAGATGGAATCAGGTTCTTCTTGAAGTGAGAGGGTGAGAAGTAATGGAATAAGTTCCAGCAAGGGAAATTCTGATGAGATAGAAGAAAAAAATTTCACAATAAAGTGGTCGAACAGCAGAACGGGGCCCGGAAAGGTTGTGGAATCTCCATCTTTGGAGATAGACAGAACTTGACTGGACAAGTCCTTGAGCAATCTGAGCTAGCTTTGAAGCTAGCCATGTTTAGATCTGGCTTTGAACTACCTGTGAACTGACATGGGCCTGTGATTTCAATAGCCTTTAATTTGTAAAGCATTTCGAGATATCTTGGGATGACTGACTGCTTAAGTGTGCTTAAGTATGCCTTTTATTACAGAAGCCCATTTAGGTACAGGATAAAATTCTGCCTAGGAAATTAAGGGATTAAAGTTAAAAAACAAGCAAACCATGAACTCGGTATTCTTTAACTGTCATTCTGTTAAAAACCACTTGCTTTGATTCTTTCTTCAAATTTTAGGAAGAAAAGAAGATTCTCTTCTATCACCCAAATGAAGTAGAAAAGAATGAAAAAATTAGAAATGTGGGACTATGTGAAGCTATAGTACAATTTACGAGGTATGAAGTCTGAGTGCATGGCTCATTGTGTTAGCACAAGCACTGTATTTTAAATTTCCCAATCGTGTGTTTTCTTTTTGTGTGTATAAATATCTATGCCTACATATATGTTTTCTTTCCAGGACCTTTAGTCCAACAAAACCTGCAAAATCCCTACACACACAGAAGAATAGACAATTTTTCCATGAACCTGAAGAAAACTTCTGGATGGTCATGGTATTTATGCATATGATATGCATATTTCTAACACATCATACCGCAATGTTCTCAATGCATTCTGCATTGTCTAATACCAGCCTGTTCCACTTTCTAGGTTGTACGGAATCCCATAATAGAAAAACACAAAGATGGAAAGCCAGTCTATGAATATCAGGAAGAAGAATTACTGGTAATACTGAACTTTTTTTCCTTTTTTTATTTTTCCCCCCAAAATGTGTTACATTGTATTTTAAGCGTACCTCCAGAAATATCTTGGTTTGATTCTTCTTGAACTGCTGCCAAATTTTTTTTTTTTATATATCTTCATAAATGGAAAAAGGGCAAAGTACTTTTCAATAAAGTTTAAAGAAGAGAACAAGATAGAGAATTATCCAGATAGCAGTTCAACATCACACAATAAACATCAGTGAAATGTACAGCTGTGAGGCTTCTAGCTTGGAATAGCTGAATATTTCTTAGGATCTGTTTGTTCTTGCAAGATTTTAAATCTAGTTGTTTTTATTAGGTTTAAGTATACATGTATACTTTCTTAAGTATATTTTCACAAGACTGCTAGTAAACTTTACTGATGTGGGAAAACAAACAGCTCATAACTGTTATGGGATTTCTTGTCCAAACTGCAGTATGATTAGGTCAGTTTAACTGTATACAGGAAGGTATTTGGCCGGGTGGGATAATATTTAAAAAGCTGGTTGCTTGTGCTGCTTCCATTCATTACAGTGTGCACTAGTTCTGTTCCTCGTTGTGATCCAAGAAAAGGGTTGGTATCATAGGCACTCTTTCGCCAGGCAAACAATAAAATAAGTCTTTTTTTCATCAGGGCTAAGATCCTAGCCCAGTAAAAACCTGCTATGGTGTCTCACCTCCCTTAGCCCGTGACCTGGATGAAGAGGAAAATAGTCAGAAATAAGTTCATTTGCACTGACCGCTGGCCTTAGGGAAGGGTGCTATTTCTAACTGGTATTGTGTGCATGAGTTAATAAGGTGCTTTTGGTATTAAATGTAAGGGGGGAAGGGACTCCCTTTATTGAAATAGTACTTTATAAGTACAAAGAAATTTCCAGATGCTGACTCAAAATGCTATTTAACTTTGCAGAGATTGATTTTTCTAATTTGTGTTTGCTGGCTCTTTGAAAACATGTTATCTGTAGATCAGCCAAAAGATTTGAAATTCTGCCTCTGCTTATACTGATATCCTGATCTCTTTTCTGCAGGACAAGGTTTATAGTTCGGTGCTACAGCAATGCTACAGCATGTACAAGGTAGAGTTAGTACTACAGGCTTGTCTTCTGGGCAGACAAGGGATCCTCATGGTACCATCAGGATGTGCAAGCTCGTCATGGCTTTGACATTCTTGTCTCATCACTGTTGTCTGCTTTCTTCCTGAAGCTGTAATGGTGTTGATGGAAGAGAAGAATGAAGCTTTTGCAGTTACCTGTGCTGGTTCATTAGCTTATTGTAAAAATAAGAGCCTTCTAATTTCTGTGAAGTCCGAATTTCTTCTTTCACAGGCAGTTACACTACTAAGCATTTGATTGTGTTAGATATTATCTGTTGGAGATACAATAGCGGGTAAAGGCCATCAATCTGGCTTCTAGAAAGCAAGAGCGTAAGATACTTAAGCGGCACAGATAATTTCTCTACCATCAAAGAGTTTATTTAGTTTCCTTTTCTATCTAATTCTGCCACTGCTGCCATATATACCTGGACTCTGCAAATTTGAGAGAGATCTTTTCAATAAAGAAGGGGTACATTTGCATCTATGTGGAGTCCAGATACTGAGAAACAGGAGCTGTATTGTAATCTAGATATATGCATGGCCAAGTTAGAAGAAATTATTGTAAACTAATACCCAACTGACTGATTTTTTTTTTTTTTTCTTTGAACTATTAGCTTTTCAATGGCACATTCCTGAAAGCCATGGAAGATGGAGGTGTAAAAGTTCTAAAGGAGAGACTAGAGAAATTCTTCCATCGGGTAAGACCTTATTTTGCAGGCACATACAGTGCGCTTCTGCATTGCAAATAAAATGCAAAAATCTTCTCTAGGAGGCCGTAGTGTAACTAACACATACGCAGTGGAAAAGGTGTAGTGGCAACACAAAAAGTCCGGTTATTTTTTCAAATATTTCCTGCTTCCTACTAACACGGTAGGGTCTTTAAATGGGAGTTGAACCACAAGCAGGTTTATGGCTTCATGGAACAGCTTAGCTGTTGGATATTTTTTTGTTATGGAATCATGTTCATCCTTTGGAAATTCTGCTTTAACATTTGAATTGGTTAGCTTGGTAAGTCTGTGCAGACCTATTTGAGTAGCTGTTGCAGAATCATTCAGGTTGGAAGGAATCTGGAGAGGTCATCTAGTTCAGCCCTCAAAGTAGGGTAACACTGAATTCGAACTAGGCTGCGTGGGGCTTTGGCTGGTTGAGTCTTGAAAATACCCAGGGGTGGAGATTCCACAGCTGCAGGCACAGACTGAAAGTCCCACAGTGCTATGAAGTAATGGAGTTGTAATTTTTAACTTCTTCCCCACAGGGAATTAGTAGTTGTGCCTGATAAGGTTTCAGGAAATACTGCCTTGGTTATAATTAGTCTTCAGAATTTAATTTCAATCTTTAAAAGCAAATGTTTTAGTGAAAGGATGGAAAGCAAAACTTATTTCTGAGCAAGAAATCCATCAAATATTATTCAGGTATTTTTCACATAAAGTAACTCACTGAGTAGTAACGTCTGGCAGAATTTTGAGTTCCTACATGAAAAGTTTCATCAGGTTAGCTTTAAAAGATGGCAACAGTGTCTGTGTCCCCATTTTTCTCGTTTGCACGGAAGGAAACAGAGGACTGATGTCAGCAGTTCTGTTGTGGTAGAGATGCGAATATAGATATCTCTGATAATGATGGAGTGTAGACACTGTATATGGGTGTTTAAAATTTTGTTCTTTTAACAGGTTTTTAAAATAACACGATATTGTGTCAGTGTAAACAAAAGTACAGTTCCTTTTGATTTTTAGCACAGCCTTTGCTTGTGGGGTTTTGGCTTTTTTGCTTGTTTTTTCTAAGACTGTCCTAGGCTCTAGAATGAACACTTGGCATAAGGAGTTCTTGTTTGATTAGCTGGCATATACTTCTGTCTAGATTAAATTAAAAAACAGAGCATGGCAAAAAGGGAAGTAATAGATTTTTATCTTTAAAACATTGTTTTTCTTTGAAGTTCCTACTGAAGATAAAACAGTAATCGCTATAGGTTTGTATAACAGAAAGAAATCCAAGGAAAAGTTGTTTCTCTTTTTCACTGGGGAATTAGAAATGCTTAAAAAGTTTGGTGATGCAGGTTGTCCTGTTACAACCCTACTGAACGAATTGGCTGCGTGTTGCTGGCAGGCTTGGACTGCACTGAAACTCGGAAAGGAAATCAGACTTGGATTATAAACTGTGACAGAGATCTGTCATACTACTTGTCTGCAAGTACTTCTTGGTGTTTTGGTAATGTGAAATGACTGTAGAGGGAGCCACTGGATAACTCGTCTTTCATGGAGCAGAACATTTGATAGTGCATTTGAAATCTCTTGCTAAAGGTTACAGTCTATCAAGAAAGAGCATAATAGAAAGTATCTTTTCCTTTGCACGTTGAAAACTCATGAATTTATCTGCTAATATTTATATGGAGTTAGTTCTCAAATTAAATATTAGTAAGATAGGCTGTGCTTTCTTATCCCCTCAAAAGATCTTGAGCTAGCCTTAACAGCTGTTGTCGCTATGATTAAATAATAGCAAGCTGACATTGGGATTCATATTCACACATAAACCATAGAGTGGTTTGGGTGGGAAGGGACTGTTAAAGGCCGTCTAGTCCAACCCCCTGCCACACGCAGGGACATCTTCAGCTACATCAGGGTGCTCAAAGCCTGGCCTGAAATGTGTCCAGGGATGGGGTATCTCTCGCCTCTCTGGGCAACGTGGGCCAGGGTTTCACCACCCTCACAGTAAAGAATTTCTTCCTTCTATCTACTCTCAATCTGCCTTCTAGTTTAAAACCATTACCCCTTGTCCGGTCGCTACAGGCCCTGTTAAAAGAAGGAGTATGTCATACAAGCAGAATTAGAAGGGGGGTTTTTTTGGATTGTTAGTGTAGATCACTAGGGATTAGACTCAAACTCATCATTTAAATCTACATATTGGAAGTTTCCTGAATTCTAACAACAAACTGTTGTTATTCTTTTAGTACTTGCAGACGCTGCATTTACAGTCTTGTGATCTGCTGGATGTGTTTTGTGGAATCAGCTTCTTTCCACTGGATAAAATGACTTACTTGAAAATTCAGTCATTTATTAATAGGATGGAAGAAAGCCTGAACATAGTCAAGTATACTGCATTTCTCTACAATGACCAGCTTATCTGGTAGGCACTTCAGTAATTCTTCTGTGTCTTCAATTTTTCATTCTATAAATAAGTGCCATAATAGCAAAGCTTCTGAAACAGTGAGAGTTGCATGAAAATGAGAAAACTGGATGGTAAAACGAGTCATATGTAAGAAGGGCATTGGTCTTTGGCTTTAAAATCTCTAACCTATACCAAATGATTTCATCCAAGTTGGCCGGAGGAGCAGCTAGAGAAGTGTCCTTGTCATTTCCATTGCACAGAGCCTCTGTGCCTACACACAAGTTCCTCTGTAGGACCTTTTAGTAGAGAAGGTTAATTAAAGGATTGTTCTTTATGTGGTTCCAAACTAGAAATTTGCAATGCTTGTGAAGAGTTCTACTTAAAAACAGACTTAAGAATCGCAAACTTGATCTTTGTTTAAATATTGTTTCTATTTCTCTTCTGGTTTACGGCTAATTTAGATGTGTTTTGTATTTAGCACATACACTAACATTTTACTAAAAATGAATGTTCTGGGATTGAATCTACTGAGACACTGAAATGTTGCTAGTTTGGTGTGTGCTTTGTCTGAGCTTTGGTTAGAGGAATCTGAACTGCTACAGAAGCATGACTTGCGTTTCTTTTTCTCCCTGATGTTCTAGGAGTGGGCTTGAACAAGATGACATGAGAATTTTGTATAAATATCTCACGACATCTCTGTTTCCAAGGCACATGGAACCTGAGGTATGGGAGTTGGTTTGGTGGGGGGAGGAAGGGGAGGGCAGGGCAGAGGTTGTTGTTGGGTTTGGGTTTTGTGTTTGCTTGGGTTTTTTTCTTCTTTTGTTTATCTGCTACCACTAAGGGCTAAAATACCAAAGAGGAGTATCTATCTCTCTTCCCTCCCCTCTTAAAATTTAGTTTAGGAATTCTGAGACTTACTGCTTTCAGGGCACTTTACTAAACTCGGTAGTGTTTGCACCTAATGCTTACAACGTGAATTGTGCTGACGATTTGAATACCGGATGGTGATAGGGAGTTTACTGAGTGTTGATACCTGATGTCTGCTCAGTACTGCAAATGGATCACTTCCGCTTAATGGTGAAATGCGGCATGGAGTGCCATAAAACCACACGGAGTTAGTTATCCCTCCACACATAAAAAGCTCCATAAGTTAAGTTTTAAAATTAATAAATGCAAAATCAGAATGCCCTGCTCTGTCAGCATCTCTTACGCTGTAGCTGTACCTCCTGCATGTTACACCAAGAGTATACATCTTCATGAGTGGTAATTTCTGCAAATGGTTTGCTTTTATTTGATTTAAAGACAGTCCACAAAAAGTAACAGAAAATACCTCTAAGTTGTTCTTTCTTGTGTGTGTTCTTTTTTGCTTCAGTTAGCGGGAAGGGATTCTCCAATCCGTGCTGAAATGCCAGGAAATCTACAACACTATGGAAGGTAGCTCTTGTTTACTCTCACCATCTGCTGCTGCTTCCCTCAAGGGCAAAATGTTTGGGAGGAGTAGGTGTCTTTTGAGTACATAGCCCACACACGGTTCATTCTAGAGGGTCACAGAGTAGTTGGTGCAATGTAGAACTTGACCTCTGGAAAAAAAGATAAAAGGTTTCATTAACATTACTACATGTTTATTTTTCCTCCCCACTGTTCTTAATGCACTGCATGAAAAAATTTGGAAGTGCCCCTGTCATTTCTTCTCAGTCAGGCACTTCAGACAAAGGCGTAGATTTATTCTAGAGATTTATCTATTTATTTTTCTTCTGTGCTCAGCATGTCAGAGTGGGCAGTTCTGTACTTAAGCAGCTGAGCAACATTATTTTGAATTGTGGGTTTGGACATATTTCTTTAATCACGGCAATTCCTCTTGCCTGATTTATTGTATTCTTTTGAGCTCAAGGCACTGGCACACACTCCCTGTCCTGTGTCCATCTGTCCCTGCCCCAAGTTCAGGTGCTTCTATTGCACCACTGTTCTACATAAAACTAATTTGAATGTACTGTTGGAGAGCAAAGGAAGAGTGCTTTCCCAGTGGCAACAAACAAAGGGTTTTTAAAGACAGTCACAACTTGAATATGTAAAGAGTCTTGTTGTTGTTTCTTTGATCTGCGCAGTTTATTTCCTTGGCGTCTGACCTATGGAATTATTTTCTAGGTTTCTTACTGGACCTTTAAATCTTAATGATCCGGAAGCAAAATGCCGTTTCCCCAAAATATTTGTTAACACCGATGACACTTACGAAGAGCTTCATTTAATTGTGTATAAGGTATTACATTTTTCTCTGCAATTATTCCACAGAATTAGGAATCTATACACAACGAAGATGACAATGATGTGAAGTACTTATGAATTATATAAAAAGATGCAGTGATATGACCAGGTCAAAGCAAAGAGACAGAAAACTCTTTGGTGTTTCTAGCAACAAGCTTTAAAGCCTGAATCCTCTTCTGTCCCTCCTGTACTCTCCCCAAAACCAACAGTTGTTCTATTAAAACCAAATACCAGCCTTCAGTTACTTTAAGTGGTTTCATACCTGGCTTTATGTAGCATTAAACAATAAAACAAACAAAAAAAAATTTTTTCATGAAATGCAAGTTTCTTGCATGAAATGTTTTTTTAGCAAATTTTACCTTTCCCCTCCAACTTAGAAACTGCTAACTGGGCTCAATTTTAAAATCCTAAATATCCTGTGTTGTGCAGGGTTGCAAAGAGATTATCCTATCGAAGGGTTACCTTTAAACTGGTTTGGTGTTTATTTTTTTAATTTAACTGGTTTACCTCTGCATGACCTCACTGAAGTGTTGTCATTTATTTGAGGTAGTTGAGGTCACCAGTTGTAAATGTTTTTTTGCTTTAACTTTTTTGTTCCAGGCCATGAGTGCAGCTGTCTGCTTTATGATTGATGGTAAGTACCTGCTAGCATCACTTACTTGGCAAGACATGGTTAGTACAAAATGCTATTACATGCAGCTTGTTTTACTCTTGTAAAATACTCTCGTTAATTTGTTATTTGAGTCTGTTCTTCATGAAGGCTCTTACCAGTCTTTTGATTTTTGTTCCAGTGGTGTAAGTAATCAATTTACACAATAAAATGAGTAAATATTGCTTCAGTTAGCCATGGTCTTTTGAAATCATCCATAAGGTTATAATTAAGACAGAAATTTATGCCAGGACTCTCACTGATTTTCAATGAAAACACCTACAGAAACTGTACCTTCAGCTGTGGGAAAAGAATCTCATCTCTCCCTCTCCTTTACCCACCCCCTAGCTTCCATTCCGCCTACACTGGAGTTTTGCCGTAAACTGGACAGCATTGTTGGGCCTCAGCTCACCGTGTTGGCATCAGACATATGTGAACAGTACAACATCAACAAGAGAATATCGGGGTTTGTACCACATGTCTGTTCCTGTCGCAGTCCCTCATTAGTTGGTTAAAAAGTAGGTTTAATGAACTGCTTAAATAATGGTAATGTGAGCCCAAATGTTGAAAGCATTGAGTTAACTGTGTTTTAAATTATGTTTATCTGCCCTTTCCGCATCTTAAGCATTTATAAACTGCCTGTTGTTACTTCAGGGAGACCTAAATATGCAACAGCATACATATTATTAATTTAGGAACTAATGTTTATTGTGTGGTTGCTGAAACCTTCTTCCTCTACGTGCATAACTGTTGCAGAAAAAATAATGTAAATATTAAGATAAGTTTCAGTACTGTCAATTGAGATTCTATCTCCTCATCCTCCAGCTGACAGCAGATTACTCAGATACAAGAGGTGGAACTTGTAGGTTTTGCTTCTTTCCTATGTGAACTGAACCTAGCTGACCCGTGGAGATGCCGAGTCCTCTACGCTACTGCGCTTGCAGAAATACGTGCAAGGCGGCAAATGTGCCAGCTGAAGGGGTATTCGTCTGTCACTGACCCCCGTGTTGAAGCAGAAGTAGCAGTTCCTGCAAAATCTTAACTTGAGTTCGTACTTTCTAACTTTTCTTGAGGAAAACAGAATCTCATAATGTTCACAAAGAGCCCTTGGGCTAGTAGAACGTTTGAGTTGAAAAAAAATAAAAATTAAAAAATATCACTGTCTTTGTGCCCACCCACATTCTCCTTTGTGCTGATTTCATTGGACTTCTTTGACTTTCTGCTATTCTGTATAATGTTAGAGAACTGTATTTTTCACATCAAATGGACGCTGACAGCACTAGCTCTGTCTGAGGAGTGCCTTGGGCACAGGTACTTCCAGCTTGGGCGGAGTGTAACTCTTAACTGTTACAAATCCAAAGGGAAAACGAAGGGCTAAATACTAGAACAACTTTTGTTTAACAGTTTGAAATGGGGATTTTAGTAAGTGGATTATTTGGTTAGAATACAAGCTTTAAAGTTGAGTACTTTTTTCCAGAATTATGGCTTCTTGAAGCATTGCCTTGTATAGTAGGTGAGGAAAAAACTTATTTTTTCTATTTTGCAGGACTAAGTTAATGACTTGAGGGGGGGAAATGTCAAGCGAAAAAGAATGTTAACGCTTTCAAAAATATACTTCACTTAAAACTATAGCTGGCTTTCCATAAACCTTAATTTATTTTTAGATAGATTTGTTAGTTGGGGAAGCAAGAACAGCATCACATACGACAACAAAAGAGGAATTAAACCAAAGATTGGTGTGTGAATGAGCTTATTTAGTGGTAGAATGCCAAATCAGCAAAATCGCAGGGTATAGAATAGGATGTGCTTGAAATTCTGCCAGTCTACTAAATCATTAAACTTGGGTTTTTTTAATGTCATCTGGGACTGGCTTTGGCAGCTTTACCTCTTTTAAAGTTTAATGCCATGGTGCCCTGAAAACATGATACAGTTTCTTGAGACTAATGGATGTGGGTGACAGAGAGGAAGGGTATCTAGTCCTTCGCTAAGGTGCGTGGTGTCATCACGGTATCTCCCAGATTCTAAATAATACATAGCCGCAAGCACCAACTGCTACAGCCAGTGTTTGCCGGTCTGAATTTGTTGTGACTTCTACCAAAACTACAGCTCTAAGTGACAGATTTTATATTAACTTAATAAAAGAGGAAACGGAGGAAGGCTGCCAAGGCAGGAGTTTGAAAATAGTCTCTTGGTTGGCCCACGCAAATGATGAGGGGAAGAGTTCTTCCTTTTGATTGTAACAAGTAACAGAGACATGAGTGGAAGATTACTTATTAATCAAATTAAAGACCTAGCATCCGTTCAGACCAGACTGGAGTGGCACAGGGGAGCAAGGGAACAAAATGGGGACAGAGAAAAACCAGCTCATTAGAAAAATGCAAATACCGCTGGTCAGCGGGACAAGGCCTGCAGGCTGCCCTGTGCCTCTTCACTGGCAGCCGAAGCAGCAGAAGCGGAAAAACTGGTTGTTTTTGCAGGCTGGCTTTTTTTTATTATTATTTAAAAAAAAAAAAAAGTGTTAAAATGAAGTTTGATCATGCCACTAATCTTAATCAACTTTATCTTTTCAATGGGAAGATAATTTCAGGATGTCTGAGTAAGCTTTGCACTGGCTTGTTGCCTGTTCTCTGTGATGCCTGTGCTTGCAGAACATGTCAGTATTCACATTTTTTTAAAAAATCTTCTAGGGCTGAGAAGGAGCCTCAGTTTAAGTTTATCTATTTCAATCACATGAACCTGGCAGAGAAAAGTACCATTCACATGAGGAAAACACCCAGTGTATCGCTTGCATCTGTTCACCCTGACCTTATGAAGATTCTTGGTGATATCAACAGTGACTTCTCCAGGTAATGCTTAACTATTAAATAGTCTGTAGTGGCAGTCCGTCTCTGATACTGCACAACCCCAACAATTTATGACGATAAGCTGTCCTAATGATTACAAATAAAGTTGTTGAAAATGAACTTGCTGCCACCTTCTTTACTTGCTAAAACTTCTTTCAGAGTTGATGAAGATGAGGAAATTATTGTGAAGGCAATGAGTGATTACTGGGTAGTTGGGAAAAAGTCTGACCAGCGAGAACTGTATGTCATTTTGAATCAAAAAAATGCAAATCTGATTGAAGTTAACGGTAAGGATTGTTTTTTATTACCTTTAAATACAGTTACTACTAAAATGTATGTCCCTGGAGAAGTAATAAAATCCATCTCTCGAGAAATCTAGAGAGGGATTGATCTATGATAGACAAGGTAAGTTTGCGTAAGTTTTTAGTCTGCTTTCTACCAGCTGTGAAAGAACAGCATAAATATTCAGCAGCCATTCTTAATTATTAATCGGTCATTCTTCCTCCTTCAGATAATAGAGCTCTGTGAGCTTAGTTTAGGAGTAATTAATGAAGTCTGTTAGAGGTGAGAGGTGGACATATTGACATGTGAGTTAGGTTTTATTGCCAGTGATCCATGGGTGGGTTACTCGTACATCATGTCTATCCCGTCAGTGATCCTCACTCCAGCGTTTTCTTCTTTCTAATGCTGTTTAGAGAATGATTTGCTGTGACTAAGAGTGCAAATTAAGACGCAATAAGCTTTTAAATAGACTAAGACAAATGGCAGTTTGAGTCTTGCAGCAATTTTAGGGTGCTCTGTTTTAACAGGAGGCAATGTGCTCACTTGGATGATGGGGAAGAATTAATACTTTTCCGAGACCAAAGCCTAGCAACCTAAATTTTAAAAAGAGGAACGAGTTGCTGACTGACTTGATTTATTGTAACAGCCTACATCAATCCCTCCTTCCCCTGCAGAGGGGGTACAATGTGCTGCCCTGTATTGAAGCTCATTCTTCTGCTGTTGCAGCGTAAAACGGCCCGGCAGCAAACTCAAACCATCATTTACACTTGAGCTACTCAGAATGCAACTCATCTTTGAGACAGTGTGAAACACCAGACTTGACTCAACTCTCTTTTACTGAAGACAGAATACAATTAAGTATATTTCTACATTAGAAACTCCTAGGTTTCTTCTGTTTGGATTTAATTATATTCTCATTGATGATCCCTAGGTTTTTTTTCTTGCAGAGGTTCCTGTAAAATATCATACTGACATACCTGCTGCTTTTTTTTTTTTTTTTTTACAGAAGAAGTGAAGAAGCTTTGTGCGACACAGTTTAATAATATTTTCTTCTTGGATTGATCTGCAAAGGGCTGATTTATTGAAGATGTCAATGTCAGACACTTGTTCAACATGAAAAGTTATTAGTCATATTATTGACTGGAATAATGACAATAGTAAAGCAATACTTGCTTTGTAAGAATCAAAATTTCTACTAAAATCTGTAAACTCTGATCACAAAATTTTTAGATTTTAAAAATATTTATGTGCAAACTAATTAAAAAACAGTCTGAATTCATCTGTACCATTCCATTCTGATACCCTTATGTGAATATTTTACTGGAAAATAAACCTAATAATTGTTACACTTTCAAGGGCATCTTTTTGTTTTCCTGTGTTCATTTGCATCACGGTGTGACTTTCTGCTAACCTGTACAGTGGAAGTGGTTACAGCAGACCCCTGAACAAGGACCTCTCTAGGTTGACCTGTTCTTTGCAGCTTCTGCTTCAGCCTCATTTACATTCTCAGTCAAATTCTTACATACTTGTTTCTATGCAGTACTTCAGTCAAATAAGCCATGTTTTAAGCAGAAACCATTTCATTGGGACATACATGACAAGGTATCGCTTCTTGTATCCGCTTAACACTGAGGGAATTTTTAGGTACAAGTCAAATATTGACTTCTGGAATAGTTGTGTTTAAAGGGTTACGCGCACATAAATGACTTTGTTCTCTTTCCGAAGAGCCTTGGTGCAAAACCAGCAAGTCTTGTGCATGCAGTTCTATCGCACTTGTATTTTAGAGCTTACGGCACCTGCGATTCTTCCGTTGTGGGTTTTTTCCTTATTCAAAAAGTACTTACTTGAAGCTTCAGCAGTTCTCATTAGGAGACTTATTTCTTCTTTCTCTTTTTGCCAGTAGGCACCTTGGTAACAACGGGGGGTGCCACAAGCGGTGCCTCTTCCTGCGTCACAGACTCCTCTGACTCCTTAAAATCAGCACTCTTGGAGTCAAATGGTTTTTCTGCTGCTGTTGCTTCTTGCCTTTTTGCCTCTTCCGCTTCTCTTCCAGCAATAAGCCTGAGTGAACAAAGTTTAAATTTAACGCACTGCAAGAGTGGGGAGACAGATTTATACTGACTAAGCAATTACAGCTCTATTCACAGTATAAACTGTCATATTGTAGGGAAGCGGAAAATCTGTCCAGTTATCACTTCAAGTCTGACTTACGTAAGTAAAAAAAAATAAAAATAAAAAAATAAATGTCTTAACTGCCTTTACACAGAGCAGGGCTCAAGTGTCAGGAAATATCAGACAGCTGAGGTCTGTAACCTGAAAGCAGCCTGTATGTGCTACTCCTGACAGTAAGAGAAGTCACGCAAGTTACATTCTGTATGTCGCTTATTATACCTGGATGAGTTTGTTGTTACAGCATGCTATAGGACTTTATTAAAGCACACGTTTCATTTTCAATAATTTTGTTAGTAGAAGATAAGAGCTAACTACTTCAAGATGAGATGTAACACTCACTTTGCCAGCTCCTCATCCTTGATCTTTCTCAGCTCAGCTAATTCAGCATCCCGGATTCGATTTTCTTTTATTCTTTCCCTCAGCGCTTTTTCATGCTGGTAGGCAGGAAAGAACTTAGTTGTAAAAAAGCATTGCACCTGACACATCCACAGACTAAATTCCTCATCTTGTTTGGTTTTGGCTTCTTTTGGTTCATCTGCAACGTGTAAATTAAACACAGTTATTTAGCAGGGCACTTCTGTGTCAAGTGTGGTTTGGATTACAGTATTTCAGAAGTGATACTCTGCAATGGGAAAGGCTGGCTGCTGCTCGGTACGGCAGATGACAACTGTGAGAAACTTTTAACGGATGCACGTGAAAGGGGATGGCCCTTTTGCCGGTCTTCAGTGTGACTTGTCCCTGGGAATGGCATCAAAAGAATACGAACTTTCCCCTTTAATCCTGCGATGAATGTCTTCTGCAGTAATCTGATGACAGTTCAGTTATCCACGACTCCTGTGCCCAGGAGAATGGAGGCACCAACACGAGTACCCCAAAGAAGGGCACTGCACACAAGCACACAGTTGTGGCCGCTGTCAAAGAACAGGCTGGGGCCCACCTGCAGCTGCTTTGCGAAAAAATGCTTTTTCAGAGCTGTAACTTTTCAGTCATCAGATTTCAGTGAAAGAGCTGATGACTACACAAAGATCCTTGTCTACCTACATTATTAATTTGGGTTCTTCATCTGTAGAAAACGTTCAACAACCACAAAAAACAACCCAGATGAGATCTGCTGATCACCCAGGAGGGAGATGTATAAGAAGGTTACTAGCCTCAATACACGAAAAAGCTCTTCCATGTTTCTCTTCTGCATGAATGCTGGCCTGTCTTACTAGAAGATATCTTATCCCAGCTAATGGTAGCACACCACTAATAATAATTCTTATATTAAGTAAAAGAAGCAAAACATAGCAGTATTATCTTTTATTTGTCCAAAGTATTAAAAAAAAAAGAATGGGCAGGCTTGTGGACTGAGCTTCTTATAGAGTAAATACAAATTACAGCTTACAGATGCCCTACAAATAAAATGTGGCATTTTAAAACTGGGGAAACTATTTAAGTCAGTACTTCAAAATTTCATTTAATTATTCTTGTTTTCTTTAAAAAAATCTTTTAAAAGTTTTCTTTAGAACTCTCCCTCCAGAATTAATGTTCATTTACTGCCCTCTTGTGACAAGCTGAAATCTGCATAAACAACTAAAATTTGCAATTCAAGACCTACAAGGGATTTTTTTTATATTAAGTCTTAAAACAGTAGGACTGCTTTACCTATCAATGCCTTTGCTGGACAGAAATCTTGTTCTTTTTCTGCATCCCAGCTGAACAATGATGGAACGTCTTTCATACCTCCATGAGTTGTGTGAAATGAGAGGACAGTATCTGATGTTGCAAAGAAAGAAAGTTAAAATTACTCAGTTTGTAATTCTGTGCATTAAATATCAGGTTTGATATTCAGCACAAATATAAATTGTCATCGGACCTTACAGCTGTACCTGTGGTTGGAATACTTCTGTACTGATGAGAAGTTTGTTTATAATGAAGGCAGAGTGCAGAGTTCAATCTCCCATTTCCATGCCCAAATGAGTGGGACAACAGGAAGAATTTACTTTTAAAAGGCCTTTGAGTAATTTTTAAGGAAAATGTCATAGCTTCTAATTAAAAAGCACAAAAAGTTCAGAGATTCAAACCTGCCCAGCTATCTGTGTATAGCAGGTGTGGAAAGCTAAACGTAAACCTTGTTGTAATTGCCAAACAGAATGCAGTTACCCTCTATAATTGCAATACATCCAGCTACTGTTTTAATCATCTTTAAAGCTCTAAAAAGAGTGAATCTCCTCTAGCACCACTGCTTATAGATGCTTATGGTAACAACAGTACTCACCCGACAGAGATTCTTGACAAGGATGCCCTCTGTCTGCACAAGGTCTCAGTGGCTGGCAAGAAATTTTAAATTCAGTTACTAAATGCCTGGACTTGTGTTCAAATTAAAAAGTGAAATCACATGTCCATTTCAGTCACGCAAATTCCTATCTCCAAAGAATTCCACATGCATTCTGCAATTATGCCTATTTTAAAACATTTAAATTGCCATAGTGTTTCACACTTTCAGGTATCAGCAAATCGGTCACAACACGTCACCTTTGATACCAGCCAGGGAAGAAGCATTATCCTATTTCAGAGCCAGGGAAGTACAGAGAATGAAAGCTCCTGTTCTTGTCTTGGAGGTCAGTAACAAGTGGTGTCCCTCAGGGGTCAGTACTGGGCCCAGTCCTGTTCAACATACTCATTGATGATCTGGATGAAGGGATGGAGTGTACCCTCATCAAGTTTGCTGATGACACAACACTGGGAGGTGTGGCTGACACGCCAGAAGGCTGGGACCCCTTACAGCGAGACCTGGACAGGCTGGGGAGTTGGGCAGAGACAAACCGTATGAAATTCGACAAGGGTAAGTGTAGGGTACTGCACCTGGGGAGGAATAACCCCATGCACCAGTACAGGTTGGGGGTGACCTGCTGGAGAGCAGCTCTGTGGAAAGGGACCTGGGAGTCCTGGTGGGCAACGGGACGACCATGAGCCAGCAATGGCGGCCAAGAAGGCAAACGGCATCCTGGGGGTGCATCAAGAAGAGTGTGGCCAGCAGGTCGAGGGAGATCATCCTCCCCCTCTGCTCTGCCCTGGTGAGACCGCATCTGGAGTACTGTGTCCAGTTCTGGGCTCCCCAGTTCAAGAAAGACAGAGATCTGCTGGAGAGGGCCCAGGAAAGGGCTACAAAGATGATGAGGGGATTGGAACATCTCTCATATGAGGAAAGGCTGAGGGACTTGGGTCTCTTTAGTTTAGAGAAAAGAAGACTGAGGGGGGATCATATTAATACTTACAAATACTTAAAGGGAGGGTGCAAGGTGGATGGGAACAGTCTTTTTTCAGTGGCGCCCAGTGACAGGACAAGAGGAAATGGGGACAAGCTTGAACATAGGAAGTTCCATCTTAACATGAGGAGGAACTTCTTTACCTTGAGGGTAGTGGAGCACTGGCACAGGCTGCCCAGAGAAGTTGTGGCGTCTCCCACTCTGGAGACATTCAAAACCCGCCTGGACGCTGTCCTGTGCAATCTGTTGTAGGTGCCCCTGCTCTGGCGGGGGGGTTGGACTAGATGATCTCCAGAGGTCCCTTCCAACCCTGACCATTCTGTGATTCTGTCTTCGGACATGTCCCTCTGCTCTTACCTGTTGCTCTACATAAGATTATTTATCTGCTCCTGGGGACACAATAATGAATTTCTATTCCTGACTATAGGAATATATTCCAGGAACTACACTGAGTGAAAAGGAGAGAACAACATTCAAAAGGGTATCTGAGAAGGACGCTTTGAAATCTTTCCAAATGTCATCCCAAGCATCTTCTGCAGCCTGATGATGCCACTCTTCTCAGACGACTGACAGCAAAAGTCTCACAAAAACTCAGGTCAAACACAATTCTGTTTTCTCGGTGTTGGCATATTTTCTCAAAGTTGGGAAGTTTCCAAGTTCTCTGTCCAATTTCCACGATTCCAGTACAAAATAGTAACCCTTGCTATCTTACCCCAAAATCACAGGGGTAAGACAATCCCTTTTTGTTCTTGGAACATGAAGAATCTCGTTATAGTCATACACTGGGTACAAAATTGTAAAGGCAGTGAAGGTGAAAAGTTTGCTGGAAGAATTCTGAAAAGTGTTTTATGAATTACATTACAGTTACTTTACCCAGTACTTCTAAATCTCTCTGCCCACGTCTCCGCCTCTCACTCCCTACCTTGCAAATAAAGAAGAAACCGTAGCTTTATTCACCATTGTTTTAGTTAATGTAGAAGATACCACCCAATATTCTAAATAACAATAGCTGAGGGTATGTGTGGGAGCAAATGCTTTGTTAGCAATGGAAATGGACCACTTCTAGGCTCATACGCGGATCCGGGAACAGGAACACATTGTATTTAATGTTAGACGAAATTCTAGTCCCTTTCAAAACTTGAAACTACCTTGGCTATTCTGTCACCCATGAATTTGCAAACCTTCTGCTTCATCTTTCAGTGGGGGCTTTTCACATACCTCATGTTTCTTTATTTCATCTTGTGAGATGACATTTTTGCTTGAAGACAAACCCGAACAAGCATAAAGCTCAGCTGCCTCGGAAATGGCATCATTTATGTCTGTATCAATTATACTTCTGCTGTAAGTGCACTAATAAAAAGTAAACACAAGAAGAATTTACATTTTTAATTAAGATTTTCTTTTAGTCTTGGAAAATCTGACTATTTTACCTGGACCATTTCGCTGTGCAACTGCATTAATGCTTGCAGTGATGCAAGGGAATGGGTTCCATAGGATGGGAACAAATGGCCAGAGAATGGTGGTGTTCAGCGGCACTGCTGGCTTACAGACACTGTGAAATTAGGGTTTGTGAATGCTCTTTGAATTAATAAAAATACTTTCATCTTGTGCATAATTCTGAATAGTAACGTTTCCAAGTCACGCCTTCAACTACCCTGTCTATCTACATTGCATCAGTGTCACCAGCAGCATCTTACAACCTATAAAAACTTTGTTCTGAAGTTATGCAAAAAGAGAGCATAGCTTAACTGATGGGAAACAGCAAGTCTTGCTACATACAACTGCCATTTTTACAGGGCAATTTTAGACATTCAACTTAAAGCAGGAGAGGCATATCTTCCACCAGTCAACCAATTCGTCAATTCCCCTTTGAACACTGGAAGACTTGCAAGGACTTTATGTGTATTTACAATTATCTAGGAAAATGTGCAAGTGTGTTAAAACTGTCTATACTGATGTTACAAGCTACGGTAGCAACAAACAGAAAAAGCAGAAGGACCAAATCAAATGAGTGTTTATGCAAAAAGAGGAAATCAGTTTCTATGTTCAGGAAACAGAACACTTGCAGGTCCCAGCTTCGCCCTCTAAGTGGACATATAATAATATTTAACAGGTCCGCATCAACTTTACCTGGGACAGGGAATATTCTGGGTAGAGAGACACATTTGTGGTTCCCTTGGAGAGACCCTCGATTCTAAAGCTACTTATTTTCTGATAATCACAATCTACTTGCTTCTTAATCATATCACTGGTAACATACACCAACGCACAATCCAGAAGAGCTTCAACAAATTCAAGAAAAACCAACTAGAGGAAAACAAACACAGTGATTAATTCATTCATTTTGCAAAATCCCTTCATTAATGGTCATATGTCTGAGCAAGCAAAGAGATCAAAAGCGATTGTTTGTGAAGCCTCGCTGGCCTCATTTACATATTCAAACATCCCTCCTTCTGAAGGAAAATTGAAAACAGCCAAAGCTCAAAAAATTCAGGTGATACACTGTGTTATGCCTTATACAAGTCAAGTCATACTGAGATAAAATACTGCATAGATTTTTCCCGTATCTGGACCTAGGAGAAATTTCTCTAACAAATAACACACAACTATTGCTATTACCTAAAATGTTTATTGCATACGATGCTTCCAGAAACCCCCAAAATGGGTATATAGTGAATCCCTTAGTAAGACTTACCGTGTGTTCAGTTTATCAGATACTGTATAAAACAATAAACTAAATTATGTCATTTACAATAGATCATCACTGAGTAAGAGCTAATTCTTTAAGGGTGAAGGCCCTCTATAGCAGGCCAGATGTCAGGTAGCACGAGACTCCTCTACAGTCACTACCCGACCTCATTGAACTGCCAGCACTTACACGTCACTAATCAGATTTCTTGGATCACCAGATTTTCAGGATCAGTGGGTTCACATCTTAATTATTGACCCATCTCACCATTTCCAGTGCGTGCCTCGGCAGCTGGAAGCGCTGAGATTTATCCCTGCGTAATCACTGTATACACATACTGTCAGACAGAACTATTACCAGCAGCAGTCTCCTAGGAACGGTATTTCACCCGCTGGGTAACAGCACTCTTACGGAGTTACCTGTATGGTCAGGTAGGAGGAGACTGTACTAAGAAGATAATAAGCAAAACACAGAAGTACATGAGCTAAACTAGAAGACACAGGCAGAAAAAAGGAAGACAAAACCAGATACTTAAGTTTGTACTCCTTATTTTTCTGGAATAAATTAATTCATTTTCCTCCTGTTCTAGCAGATAGGACAGTATTCACAGCATTTTTAAAAGTAATTTTAATTGTTCCTGTAGCAACGAACTATGATATGTTTTTTTCCATACACACCTCCTGCTCCAAGTTGGTACTACTGCTATCATGTGGAGGAGGACCATCTTTGACAAGTATTTCCACAAGTCTTGAAGCAGTTAATTGTTTGCTGAGAAGTTCAAAATCCTGGGTAAGATAAATGTTACATGTTAACAGCACTTAAGGCATTCCCACATGGACCTAATCTAACTCCCTTTAAAGCCTGTGTCAAAATGTCTAGTGGTTTCAAATGATACTTCCACATTCGTAATCAACGACAGAGTAAAACTCTGGCCATACTGAAGTCAATGGGAATGTTTCCTAAACTGCAAAAATGGTGTTAAGAATGAACTTGTGACAGCTCATAAATAAAAATACAAAAAATTACAATTTTGCCAACTGATATTTTTATTTTTTCATGAAAAAAAGGCTTGGATTTAAACAATGACTCAAAATGCAGGCAGATCAATGGAAACTGTTCCCTGGCTTCAGTGTAATCTTGATCTGAATTTTAGTATAGAATCACATGTTCATCTTGCAGCATATTAAATTAATACATTATTAAAATGGTTTACTGTGTTATTTCAAAAACTGCCAGTCTTTGATTTCTACAAATCAGACATTTTCATTAATGCATTTTACAGGCTTTGGGGGGGGGGGGGAATATTTACATTCCCTTAAAACACATTTGTCAAAGATTTTATTTGAAATGATCAAGTACGAAATCAGAATTCAATCCTGCCGAAGTACTATCCTGGTTTCAGCTGGGACAGAGTTAATTTTCGTTCTAGTGGTTGCTGTGTTTCAATGTTGATATTTTTCAAGGACTCTCTTCAGCTTCCCATAGAAGCTGAAAGGAGCACAGAGAGAACGACGGAATGGCCAATGGAACATTCCCATCATGCTCAGCACATAAATGGGGGTTGGATGGGGCGGGCAGGGGAGTCCGCAATCACTGCTCGGGATGGTGCTAATTCACCGGGCATTGAGAGCGACTTGTGTTATTATTGATATTATTGTTATTTTCCTTTTCTGTTATTGTTTCTATTAAACTGCCTTTATCTCAACCCACCAGTTCTTTTCTTTTCCCTTCCCCTCCTCTTCTCCCTCTTCTCCCAGCCCTTTTGGGGAAAGGGGGAGAACTACGTGAGCGGATAGCGGACCTAGCTGGGGTTAAACCACAACAAGTACATAAATAAATTCCATAGAACAACTGTCCATTTAATGTTTGTTGGACAGTTTGTACAAATAACATTGCTTCTATCTTTTCAACTGTGCAGAAGCCACAGGGAGTATTATAAAATGCTCATGTAAACTGAACAAATAAAGCACATCTAATCACACTAAATAATAAAAAAAAAAAGATTATTACGTTCAACATCCAAAGGAAGTGCCTCATTTTCATTATGGGTTCAAATGGAGGTTTGGTACTCGGTCTACAAAAAGCTCTGTAAATTTCCCAGCATTTGTTGATATAGCTCATGGCAAAAACTGTACATCGTTCTTCAGAAAATAAGATACCTTTAAAAATTAATTGGGAAAAAAATAACAGTTACAATAAAACTGATGTATGTGGTACTAATTGATGAGCTCTGCACAGCACAGAAGAAATACCATTACTTACCTCGGATATGACAGGCAGCGGGAATAACATTCCTGGACATCATTTCTAAGAAACACTTCTGCAGATAAGGACCTTTCTCTCTACAGTTGAAACAAAAATACCTTTGTCTGGGAAGACTCAAACTGATTACACTGAAACAAATTTCACTAAAAGATGTAACTTACTTGTGCTCTTCATGATAGATATGAAATGCCAGACGAATAAGGTAAGATAAAAATGTTCTGAACAGTAAAGTCTCATGTGGACAATGTATCTCCTCAGGTGGTGTTTTATCACCTAAAAATTTTGAAAAAATAAATCTCTATTGCTATCATGTACATTAAAACGCTTATAGGCATACTGACTTGTCAGTCTTTCTTATCCTCTCCATCTCTACATACTGCAGTGTAACAACACTCCTGGAAGAAATCAGGCCAGGCACAGCATCACTTCCAAACAAACAGGTCAAGGGAGAACTGTTCACCTACAGCTGAATCTTATCAAGTTCTCTCTTTCTAGAAATGCACCCGCTCAGCATATAGGAATGAAAAAGGAAGCAAAGTTGGAGTTAAACCCTTCACATACCACGGACATTGCAGTGCATCCCGCTGCACATCTAAATGGAACTCATCGATTAACTGTCTCTACGGAAGGAAAAAAAAAACATACTACATGCAAACCGAAGTTAAGAGCACTGGGAAAAAAAAAAAAAAAGAAAAAAAAAATTGTTTCTTCTACTTCTTTTTCTCAGACGTCTTAAAACTGCATGTAATAGTAATGGCATGACCAGGAGTGAATACAATTTTTTAACAGATGGCTCTTTAGAACAATTTTTGAAGTGGTGTTTTAAGTTTGCATTTTCTCACCTAAGCACCTGCAGTGCCTGGAGATGTGTTAATGCATCTACTGAGAACTCAGGCACAGACGTACTCGCTCAGGGCCACTTAACTACCAAAGCTGAGCTACCAGTAGAACTTGCCACTCTAAATCTCCACAGCTTACTATTAAAATTACTAGATTCTAGACCCCATCAACAGAAATACAAACCGCTCAATATCCGATCCATTTCAGCAAGAGTTAGGTTGGAGTGATGAAACTGGCAGTCCTTCAGAAATCTCCAAAATTGGAGCTTAGTCAAGAGGAAGGTGTTGTCAAGAGAATGATCACAGCCTAGGCCGCTGTAAAGTGTGTAAATTCTTCTCAGTTCTGTAATATGCCTCAACACAGCAAATTCTACCTAAATAAAGCAGGATATGTTTTCAGCATCATCTCACAGCAAGTAGTGATCAGCTTGTATTGACCCTGTAGCTGGGCATAGAATGCTTTTGATCTTGTAACTTCGAAGAGCACATCCCTGGTTAAATGTTCATGAGAACATTACTCAAAGGTAGTTATAATAGATACTTTTTGGTGACTGATAAAAATAAATTAGTCTCTATCAGCAGACAAACCTCACAGTTGCTAAAGGTAGCTGCTGAATGCCCTTCCACATATGTTAATGTATTTTTTCATTGCCTTCTAGTGGAAGCTCAGAAAGAGGCAATATTGTCTATTCTTTCTTTTTCCTTTTCTGTTTTCATAGCCTTCAGACTTTTGAATACTTCTTTAATGGAAAGAGTTACTTTAATACAAATAAACCAGAAATAAAATAATATGAAACACAGTGCGGGGGAAAACTGAAAATATCAAACAGTAGACTCTTACTTGTTTCACTTCTTCATGTCTTTCTTCCCTTGGCAACAAGTCAAGCAGTGAAGATACATCCAACTCAATATTTGATCCCAGAACAGAAGTATTTTCTGAGCCATTAATGACTGTGAAGTTTTCTACCATGCAAATAAAATAAATTCCAACAAACTAAAATGAAGTTAAAAGTATATATACACAGGGAAAATAAAACATACATTATTAGTTCTTATCTTACTGACTTCAAACTGAAAATAACAGACTCCTTTATAGTGAGGAGTTGAGTTTCTTAATCAACAGCGCAACAACTGAAGAGTAATTTTGTCAAATCCAACCCCTAGCCAAAAGGAAATGCAGATATTACATAAGTTATGAAATTTTCAGACAACAGTGTTCCAAAAGCATTACAAGATGTAGTGTGGTTGTGTCATTCAACTCAAAGTGTCATGCACAGGGAACAAGAAGCATGGGAACAAAAGTCATTAATTATTAAAATAACTTCCATCTTTGTCAAAGTTCTTTGAAGAAATATGTCTGTTCTTGAGAAAGTACAAACAGCTTCACATTACAGTAAAAAGGAAGAACAAAATGTGAACAGAGTAGAATTTGTTTTCTTAAGCTGCTTACCAGTGCCAAAATTACTTCCTGTGCAAATGGCATTCAGCTCTTTTGCATTCATTGCATCCACTTGAAAAGCAGGATATTCTACTATACAGTCATCTATGAACTCTCCTTCGTAAACATGACCATTCTTGAAGACAAACTTGCCCTATAGACAGATCAATTTTATTATTTTCAATGTAAATCAAAAATCAGAAAAAATAACACTAATGCTTTCGATCAAATTTCCTTTTAAGAATCTTGGCTAAAATGCAATATATGAGATAAAATAAAGCAAAATAATTTTTCCTCGCCTCTTTTATAGAGTAAAATAAAGCAAAATAATTTTTCCTCACCTCTTTTATAAAGTACTTTGCCATCTGTCAATTAAAAAACACTGCTGGAATGAAGAATTGCCTATATATTTGTTTGATTTTGAAAAGCATTTTGAGGAAAAAACATTCCCCCGCCCCTCAGGAAAGACTTGTTTGCAATCTTTATTTTGCATATGTGGCACCCTGCTCACAGGTTTTTTTTAAAAACAACCTGTTAATGTGAGGACGTCTCTGTGCAAGGCTAGATTGAGATCCAGTAGCTCACAGTATAAAAGCGGAAGTACTGATCAACCACTGCAAAAATCAAGATGCACCTACTGCACTGAGAATCTCCATCGTAAAACGTATTTCTTTATACACACAACACACATCTAACCACAGCCCAGCAAGGTCCTTGGAAGGACTCCTCCTGCTCTCAGTGGAGTCTGCCCTTCACGTTGGGGCTCCATCCACAATGCAAACTGAATGCAGTTTTCCATATGAAATCTAGAGATCCACTACACAGAGCAGAATAGTCTCCCCTGCTATTGTCTGTAGTTTTGTCTTACTACTCGTCAATACTCACCTTGCCATGTTTCTTATTACAAACCCATTCACCATCGTACACTGCTCCGCTGGCGTATATGAACTTCCCACGTCCATGTCGTTCCCCATTTACAAAATCACCTATGTATTCATTCCTTAACGGATACTGAGATGCAGGCATTCTCTTCAAAAACCATACGTGGGTGCCATATCCATGCTGAAAAAAAATGTGTGTGTTAAAAAAACCCAAAACATCTCCAGAAGAGCTACAACTGCTACAGGTCCAGGCTTTTAAAAAGGAGAAACATCGAGGCATCTTTAAGAGTCACTGTTGGCAAATCTCTCCAATAAAAGCACCCAGCAGTACTTCACGCCATCCACAGAAGTATATTCTACAAAGGTGCATGGGAGAGGCGCTCAGAGGATACACTGAATCGACACGTACTTAAGCAAGCTCTACCAACAGGACTCCTAAAGACATCCTTCCTGCTTGGATCCTTTCGAGTGTAAGGCTGAACAGCCCGGCGAGGAACACCATGCCAGCAGAGTGCCACGATGTTCCAGAAGCTGGACTCCTTGACAATTTCATGCAGAATGAAGACAGAGGAAGTAGCTCACATTTTTTCCAACAGAATAATAAATGGAAGGAACAAAAAGTGGCAGAAGACTTTTCCTTCCATCATAAAACTTTTACAAGAGGGAACAGCGTTGTCTAATATTTTACAGGTGACACAGAAGCAAATTGCCATATATACTCACTGCTGAAGTCATCTCTCAAGCTAAGTATACTCAGAAACATTTAACTTTTTAAACTTTTTCCTTTTTTTATGAAAAAGGTTTATATTTTACATTAGAGAATTAAATTATCATTTTGTGAGACTAAGTCAATAGCCTTTTAAAAATTTGAATATTGCTAACATGAGAATCAACTTACAATAAACAGCATATTTCCACTATCTCAACTGGTAAAAATCATACAAAGCCTCCTCTGATATTGCACAAAACTCCCTTTCTAGTTTTACTAGAATAATAGACAGACGCTGAACTAAACAGGTTGCTGGGGAGGAAATTAATACCTGTATGCCATACACCCACTGTCCCATATACTCTTGATTAGCTGTCAACCATCTCATTCTTCCTTTTCCATGACGTTCATTTTTCTCCCATTGACCTTCATAGATATTTCCAGACTTATAGCTGCAAGAAAACAATAAAAGTTAATGACTCATTCATAGTAAATTCTAAGTGGATCTTATGAAAGCAAGGTTTAGGCAAAACTTCATTGCTAATAAATTTACCATTTATTAATGCTAAATATAAGCATTAATTTGAAAGCTGGGTCACTGTAACGTGGATACAGAGTCTTGATTGTACCCACTGTTTACCTCCTATTTTTAACTTACAAATCACTGTAAAAATGTTAATCAGTTCTTTTCTTCCAAAGAGTCTCCACCATAGCTAATCAAAATATTCTTTTATATATAATTCCACAAATAATTCATTTATTCATGAAAGCAGCTCCATCTGTTCAAATCAATTGAGTTTATTTGTTTTTAAATGTTGATTTGTGGTTTACCAAAGCTGATTTTGGATTTTGTCTTTAGACATTCTTTTGTGGGAATGATCAGCAGAAATACACCAACATAAAAATGTAAGCTATAGAGAAGGCCTATTTTATTATTATAAAGCACTTTGTACAATTATTTATTCCCCTGCAGAAAGTACACACTGCTATGAAATGGTAAAATTTGTATCCATTTTAAACAATAGGAGAAACTGTATGATAATAAATATAAAAAAAAATAATACAAAGATAACAAGTGTTATCATGTTTACCATCTCATTCCCCATCCTTCTTTGACGTTATTTACCCAGTCGCCTGAATACCAAGAGGTATGCTCCTGATCATAATAAATAGTACCCTGAAACAAACAGTATAGTTAATTTAAATACCTAAATATTCATCTACAATAATAAAACATAACACACAAATTATATAAGACGTAATCACACTTTTACGTATAGCCACTTTGAGACACTGTACCGAAAGCAACTGAACTGATAACATTAAATTAAAAAAGCAAACTCTTTTGATGAATATTAGTTAAGACCTTACAAAAAAACCCAAGCGTTCAAAAAAATCATGCTGCATTACATCAGTCTACCATGTTTTTCAAACCACTCGGAAATACTCTAAATTGCCAAAATTAGCTCTCTGGGTCACACTAGTCACTCTGAGGTAGATCAGTTTCCTGACTCATTCAGAATTCAACTTCCAATAGTAGGTCTACATTGTTCATTTTTCTGTCTTTATCTAATAGCTTCTTCTCAGGACACATTGGTGACCATCCGCAGCAGCCTGAGTGATTTTAGTGTCTCATTAGTGACACAGAACAAAACCCCGTGTTATCAGAAGGGATTTTCCTCACGTGCTGAGCACTGGTCTGCAAAATGTCAGGCCCAGGAGAGTGTCTCAATCTGGATGCACGAAACGGAGACAGATAAAAGCACTACCTGCCTTTACAAAGTTGGAACCGGGTGTTACTGAAACTAGATAAAGCAGTCTTAATTGTAATTATCATACTTGGTCTGCTTAACACATTTGGGAGCAGGATCACTGTCGCTCCTGGGAAGCTGATTGTTCTATCATTGTTACATGGCTACTGATGCAGCCGTGAGCTTTGACTTTGTCCCCATCCACTTAGAGCAGCATAAAGGACCAATCACATGGTAAGCCAATTATTCCTTAGGACACCATTCATCTCTTCCACTACAAACAAGATCCCATCCCAACTGTTTTACTTAGCATTCACAACTTCAGAGAAGATCCTTAGGAAAGACGAACCTCTACATAGCATAAGACCATACAATGGCATAAAACATTTTTGCATAACCTTTCCACAAGAGCGCTTGCTGTTCTAGAAGGTGGTCACCTAAGATCATGCTCTCATTTGGTGTTCGTACCCACCTTTCCATGTCTTTTGCCTTCAGACCAATAGCCAATGTAAGAAACAGGAGGAGTACCGCTCTTGAAAAATCCAAATCCGTGCCTAACTCCATTCTTGATTGATCCTTCATAAACGCTGCCATCATTCCATGTATAACGGCCATTAAACATCTGCACATTCTTGACAAATGTTCCCTAAAAGATTAAATTACAACATTTAAAAAGCTAAGACTTGCTGTTACAATTATCTGGGAGAAGTCAGGCTTCTGATTGAAATCACTGCCACAGTTCTGCAGTTGCCCCTGTACTGTATCAATTACTACAACTTATCCATTTTCCTTGAATTTCCACATCTAATTGTCTGTAACTGTGTTCAGTTATAAATTAAATTGCACTTTACCTCGTACTTCACTCCATCAGCCCACGTGTAAGTCCCATGTCCATGCATAAGCCCTTCAGAAAACATGCCCTTCAAAATGAAGAGATTGGCATCATTTGGAAATTTATTCTTACCACAACTGAAGCCTACAGTGATTGTAAGATTTCAAAATAACGACATATTAATTCCCCTCCAACTACTAGTTTCAAATGAAGTTTTAATGCCGGAAACCAACAGAGCTTTCAATGCTTACACATTCTAAGGCCCAACCTCCACCCACATTAAAAGAACCAGCCTGCTGGTTCTCGAGAAAGAACTTGATCCACTACTACTTTTCTTTTTGTTTCAATTTATACGCTCACCTTATATGTGTTTCCCCCCTCAAAATATGCAAATCCTTCACCCTCATACAATCCATGAACTTTTTCACCTTCATAGCTACAAAGAAAACAATTTAAGATGAAGATTGCAAGTCACTGCCAGTAGACCTAAATCACAACAGACATGTAACAACGACCTTTGATTTACTACGGTCTACACGCAGGCCAGATGTTGCATCTTGTATAGAAAAATGAGCTACAACAAAATTTCCAATTTTTTGCACCTTCCTTGTAATACTTCACGTAATCATTGCATTGCCCCAGACCCGTATTTCTTTTATTTAAGAAAACAAAGGACATCGGTAGCATTTACTAGCTTACAACCAGGCAACCTGGTCAGTATGTGAAACATGTACATACAGTCCCTTTGAACTACCAAAGGATTTGGTTTACACTGCCATTCTCATCTGTTTCCTCAGTTTAGGATATTCTTAAGGGATACGAGCAGCCTTAATCATTAAAAGGCAGCAGCAACTGAACATTACATTTCTTCACCAACTATCTGCATACTTAGACAAAACTTCACCGTAGGTGAACAAGCAAAAAGAACGAGCCTTTTGGCAAACAGAGAGTGCCAGCAACTCTCTAGGATGCAAGATGGCAGCAGAATTCCACATGTATCAGTCTCGTAAAGTGTCATGGCTACTCGGTCTGAATAACCCCATTCGCTGCCTCAAATCAAAAGTCAAATCCGTGTTTGCATGACACAGGGTACACCAGATACGGAAATGAGAATCCTTAACGTCACTGATGTATTTGTAACAAGCATACCTTTTTACAATAACTTCCGTAAGAATGGGCTCCTCATAGTATTGAGGAACGTTTTGGACCGGAGGTTCTTCTGCCTCCTCTGGTTCTTTATCCGGTACCACTGGATGTGCCTGTGTTTCTTCCACTTCATTCACTGAGGTCTGCAGATCTGTTGGCTTTGTTGAACTGCTCTCAGCTGTAGCGTCTTGTGCAGGAACAGGAGGACGTACAGATTTTTCTGTCTTCTTGCCATCTTTCTTCTTATCCTTTGCCATAACTACCAAATTGTCTCAACGTGTATTTTCCTTCCCGACATTTACCGTCTTATGTAAAGATTTTTCCCCCTATAATCTATTTGATTAAAAAAACCCCAACAAACCAGAACAACAAAACAGCTAACCACACAACAAATTATCAATTGGTTCTTAATTATTGTATATGCACGTATTTTAAGTTATTTCTGTAGTAAGGGTCCCTCGAGGCAGTGGTGTCGGCTGGTGGCAGGCGGACGGCAGGGCTAACGGGCAGCGATGCCCACGGAGCACCTCCAGAAGTCCGCCCGAACCTCCACCACAGACGTGTTCTCCACAGACTCACTTTTGGAACACGGAGGTCTCCATCTTTACCAGGAGAGCTTTAGGGGTCTAGATTTAATCACGTGGAAAAGCTGGAAACCGTTTCTCACAGAGGTGAGTTTGATGAGTTTCCTGAAAGTTACACTAGTAGGACTGATTTAATTTGCTTTCGCAGTTGAGGACTGCAGACTGCAACACAACACGCAATAACCACCA
>NW_009646541.1:2836023-2848916 GCF_000708025.1 Charadrius vociferus
TGCTGCTCTTAACGGATACGTACCTCAAAGTGACGGATTTCGAACTGTTTTGGTTCCACCGAGACAGAATTGGGGCCGTCCTGAGCGGCAGTGCCTGTGAGACAGCTGTTTTCCGTTCCTTCTCAGAGAAGGAAGCCGTTCTTGACAAAAAGTGTTTGGAATACGCATGGGAACACCGCTAATTAAAAGTAAATATGCCAGGTGAATTACCCTAGTCAAGCACTAAACATGGATGCCAGTATGTTAATTATTAAATGCAATATTAATGCTTGAAATAATTATCTTATGAAACCCAGCTTTAGTATCAGTTAAAAAAAAATAGTATTTTCACTTGTATATAATTTACATTTTCTTTAACCATAGAGAGGATATATAAACATAATCAGTGAATGTTTGTTTTATGGAATTACTGGAGACATAGATGCACATTCCACCTAAAGAATCAGTGTATTTGCTATAAATAAGGTTCACCTACTGTTCAGCTTTACATACAAACATATTTATTTTTTAAAAGTCTTGATCA
The DNA here is from genome assembly GCF_000708025.1 of Charadrius vociferus. NCBI lineage: Eukaryota > Metazoa > Chordata > Aves > Charadriiformes > Charadriidae > Charadrius > Charadrius vociferus. The sequence continues at coordinate 2,836,547 of NW_009646541.1, forward strand.
CAAAAATAAGTAATAGACACAGTAAATCGCAATGAAAGAAATGTTATTTACACGTGAATTCCAGTATGTCGCTATTGTTGACCTGATTGGAGTAACAGTGAAACACCGCTGAACACCTTCCAGTGTTGCGGTCTTCACATTTTAAGACTGGCTAAAATTTTTTTTTTCCCCTCAAAATAAGAGAGTCATGATAAAAGCTCAAAATATTGCCAAGAATTAAAATAAAAAATGTTAACAAGAAGAGACTGACTTATTCTGGTGAAATCAAGTCTAGACTGACTATGTGTCGCATGGTAGGCCTTCCGTGGGGGCAGTTCCAGGGATGCTCAATCTCGCCCATGTGGGTGACCAGTTTTCTCATTTCCTGCACATTCAACGCAGTTCCAATCATCACCTGCAAGTAGAGGCAAAAACCCCAATTATTATTTTCTTTCTCCGTATTGACGATGGACACGGATAAGAGCAGTACTTCAGCTGCTAGAGTAAATAAATGCTGTGCAAGGCATTAGAAGCAGAAAGACCTACAAGATGATCAGCAGACAAAATATGGCTAAGTATGTTCACAAGTGCACTAGTTTGAAACAAAACACTACCAGAAATTTTTCCCAAGTTACAGTAGACAAAAACACAAAGAGGAAGATGAAAAATATATGTTGACACTCAATCGTAAATAAACTTCCCCTGCAATATATATACACAGATACAGCCACCTACAATACAACAGAAAATATGGTATTTGTTTGAAAACAAACATCAAGTGCAGTACTTACAGACTTCCTGCAAGCTCGAGAAGCAAACATCTGTCTGACCCTGGAGGGCCTACACATGACTCCAGGACAGTCACTTAACATGAAGATCAGCTCATCTATGTCTTGTGGACCAAAAGTCCAGTTTTTGCTTGTTGGCAATGATATTAATTTAACTCTTTGAGTTACAGGAGCTGAAAGATTTGCAATAATTAATAAAGGAACACAGCACTTGAGAGTAAAATTAAGAAACTACGTTGTTACATTAATATGATGTGATCTGTTAATATGGTAAGGTTTAAATGTAGTCTTTTGATGGATGTTAGTAACTAACCATAGTGGTAACTATAGCAGATATCCTTTTAACATTAACAAAAAAATTGCTTGCAAACTTACAAGCAGATAGATCTAGTTTCTGACAAGCCCTTCAAAGAATAAATGGTTTATGAAGCTATTTTGAGGGGTTATGTGACTACAAAATAATTAAGGATTTTTGTTGGTAAGAGACTGATAATTAATAGCATTTTAGACGAAAAGTGGTGATTCTGTGAAGAAAGTGGAAAAAAGAATCTTTAGTGACTTCCCCAATACCAAAGTGGCAACACACAGCGATTTCATGATCCTTGCTGTACGAGAACGAGGAGCTTGCAGGTTACGCAACTTGCTCAGAAGTACATAGCAAGTCAATGCTAAAGCCATAAGGAAAACCAAAGAACGTAACTTACCAATGGTATCTATTAATTTAAAATTACTAGATTTGTAATTTGCCTGCATCTAACCCTGCAGGGACCAGCAAGCGTACCAATAAACCAAAAGGATTTTAATGTAACATATGCAGAAAATAGACATCCAGTCATATAATCAAACAGTGACTCCAAAGAGTCTTCAAAAACTTCTCTAAGGAGCTAGTGAGATAAATACAATCTTCTATTAAATAGTGCACAGAATCCTAAGTCTTAAGGAACTCGAACAAACCATATACTAGAATGCATATTATTATGTCAAAGTTTCTGATAACTACCAAAAGGGATTTTTGCATAATAAATTAGATTAAACTGTTTGGTTTTTTTTTTTTTTACTTCCAGCAATTCTGGACCAAACTCACCATTTTCATTTATGACAAAATCAAACCCATTTTTTCTGAATATTTCCAGGTTTTCAATCAATACAGTTTCATTTACAGCTGTTAAATTGAGATTTTGAGGCCTGAAAGAAGAGAGAAATACGCTATTGCATAGGTACATAGTGCAGACCATTTCAGATAGGTTTCAGAAGCAATCTAGAGATACCAATCCCGAGCTCTCTATTAGAACATTTCACTTTGCTTTGTTAAAATATCTCAGCACTGAACAGATCACTCCCAAGTGTTCTCAGCAGGGCTCAGTCGGTTGGGCAGCTCTCCCTGTTGCGACAGCAGTCTCCAGTACCCTCGCTGTACGACCGCGCTCACCAAACGCTGGGCTGCCACAGAAGCCCACTATGAAATCTGTTTGCCCATCGACTCGCTGCATAGCTACAGCTGTATCTGTGGAATTTGTTTTTCATGTGAAAACTGACTCTTTGAAACACAGAATATACAAACGACTTCTGTCCTAAGTGTTTTGAACGTGTGAAACGCTACATAAATACAACCATAGAGAGCCTTCTGAAACATGAATTAAACTTAATTATTATTGTTAAGACACCAAAAATACTTACGCTATCAGCTTCTGACCTTGAAGAACAGTGTGTTGTTGTAACATCTCAAAGTTGTATTTTTCATCAGTAGCATGTTGGTCAATTATGAAAAGATCAGAATTCAACTTTGCTATTATAAACCCTAAATTGAACTGGCCAATGATTTCCATTTTTGCAAACATTTCTTTACTGTACATAGAAAATATAAACAAATTACAAATTACATCAATTATCATGTTAGACTGTAAACTTAAAACCATATTCTTCTCCCCTGCAGAACACACTTTACACTTTAAAAAAAAAAAAATCTCATTTAAGCTGGATATGAATGTGAAAAAGTACAGTTATCTGGAATCTGGCACTGCCTGATGAGGCCATTTCTGGCAGAACACAATCCATCATTAAGACAGGACTCATTCAGGATTCTCCCATTTTAAACACAGCCACTGGCGATAATAAAATTAGAAATGGGCAGTATGGTGATAATCCAAGTGAATAACACTGAAGGCAGCATCAGGTTTTGAAGTAAGGCATCTGATATATTTGCCTTCTTTTCGCAATGAGAAAGTTAATGAATTATACACTTCTACTGTCCAGTGACCACCTGAATATAACTTATTTTCACAACTAAGTCTCATCAAATTTCAGGTTCACATGCAGGAGAAATATGAATTATGCAGTCTTTTCAGAGTGTTCTTATCTGTCATGAAATTCAGTGTTTTTCTGACTAGACTGCAAATTACAAGTCTGAACTAAGCCAATCTATCACGTTTGCGGCCTTCTTTTTAGTGTCTTTTTCCACATTCCATTTGCACTTAGTTCAAACAGCTGCTCTGTCAGGCAAAATAACTTGTCAAGTGGACATTTTAACAGTGTAAGTTAAATAAAAGATATATTCAAAACTAACAGATAGATGTAAGCCTCCTGCCCACCCCCCAAGACAGGTCTTCTATTTTTCCGTAACTGTTTTTATTAATTGATTAATACAATATGTTAAGAAGGTGAAAATACCTGATCTCTTTTCTTAATTCATCTTCTGCTACTTTATTTTCTCCAGGACAAATTTTTGCTTTAAATCTTCTGTAATTTTGTCTTTCTGTACTTTTCTGTTGTTGCTGTATTATCTTTTTTACCTTTTCTGCTAAAACCTTCATAGAGAATTCAAGTGGCACGGTTTTCTTTTTAACTTCCACCAGTACATCAACGCTTGGCATATTCTTCCTAGTATTCTTCACTTCAGGACATTTACCTGCCTTGAAGTCATCTGCTTCACTTTTAAAGCTTCTGCTTTTAAAACACTTGACCCTTGAGGAAGAACTACTGGCTTCTCGAGATAACTGATTTTGATTAGTCCAGTCATTCACTTGATTTAACTTATGTTCAGTGCCCAAGATCTGAACATCACATTCCAATGAATTCTCACTACATCCAACAGTTTTAAGACGTTCATTTTGAAGCTGTTCTTTGGAGCTATGGAATTCTTCTTCAGGAGGACTAACTACACTTTCACTATTGAGGCAGCTCCCAGCTTCTGGTGTACTACATCCGGCATCTGACTCAGAAGTGCTACAGAATCCGGAATCTGCATTATCTTCAAATTTTCTCAAATATCTGCTTGGAGTTGGTATCTTTGGGTCCATCTTATGGCAACTCTCAGGCTCCTTAGTCAAGACAGCCTTCTGAGTCTTTACAGTACACGAAGTAGTATCAAGTGACATTTGTCTAGGGGACTTGTGCTGCTGTTTTATCTTTTTAGGGCTTCGAAAATTACTCTCTGTCGTTTGATGGAGGCAGAACGACTCCCTTAATCTGGCAAGAGTCATTACTCTTTTTCCTTCACCACTTGGATTTTCAGTCTCAGAGTCAGGCAGCATTTCTACCTGAGGCTTTTCTGTCTCTTCAGGAAGCGTCTTCTTCAAGTTGCCTAATAAAACCAGAATAAAGAATGCTTTAAGATTCTAAGTTAGCTGGAAACATGAATTAAATCATGTGCTTTAGTAAAGGGAATGAAAAGAGAGGTAGAAAAATAGCAAACTCCTCAAAGGAGCCCTTAAGCTTCAGACAATGACTGAGTATGGGGCTGAAATGCATTAATATCCCAACAGACAAGCAGTTGCATCTTTAAGAAACTTAATGGTACTTGGGTGAATGAATTTGTAATTTCTTTTTAAACTGGAACAGCAATCAGTCCAATCAGCATGTTTGTTTACAGTATCGAAAGAGTTTAATGACTGAGTGACAATGAAAAGTGAACTGCTCCTACGCTTTAATGGTCACTATAAAAGTCCTTTGGCAAGATGTTAAGGAACTGGCACAATAGATACCTGTAGTATATGTTATTTGTAGATAATTGGAGGACTTCAACCTCAGAAATTGTCAGTCTGACATATTTTACTAAATATTAATTTAAACTAACAATAAGAATCAGGCTATAACCTGATTCTTTACGTCAGTAAAAAAGGAAATTAGAAGGGGTCTGTTGAAAGAAGCGAGGAGGATGAGGTCGCATTAACACAGAAAAGCAATTTTGAAAGATTATACAGTCACAAGTGAATCAGCGATTTCTGCAGTTATCATCAAAGAATCAAAGTTCAAAATCCAATGAACTCATACTCGAATTTAAGATTTTATTTATGAGACCTTAACCATTCTTTCTCAAGGACAATTAAATACAGGAAACAGATCTCTTCCACTATCTTGGAGAAGCCTTTTTCATGCATTATCAGTTAATTTTGTGTTAATTTTTTCCCCATGAAGTTGACTGTAAATCATGTTGTGCTGGCATGCATCATTTCCAAAACAATCACTTAATAACTTAGGGTCCTTCTTTATTATTTGATGTCGGTAACAATCTTTCAATGTAAGCAATACATGAAAAATCTACCCTGAAAGGTATATTAATTAACAGCCAGACATTTTTTTGCATTTCTTCTTTGGGGTTTTGAAAACACATTTTTCCATTTTCAATTCTCTATCGTATATCGTACACACAACTTTCACATTTTGTGTCCTACCTGCAACGCCCAGAAGTTTCTGATTGACATTCAGTTTGTTAACATCACTACCAAACATCTCCATCAGAGAAGTTTTTAAAATTGCTAATAAAAGCTTTTCCTCCTGAAGTAAAATTTGCCTTTTGTCTGGAGTTACATTGATGTCAACACACTCTAAAGAAGAAAGAAAACCAACTGAATTATAAATGAAAAAAGAATAAAAAAAATCCACCCTTGGATCAGGTTTCTGCCCTTTCAAGCTCCATTTTTATTTCACAGGATTAAAACCAAAGCCGCAGTTAACATTCACAGTATGTCTGCAAATCAAACTTAACTTTCTCAGCGTTCCAGCAAACAAAACAGAAGGTAATTCTGTGCAATAACATGATACAAGTTTTCTTGTATTTAAGCTAACCACCAGATTGCCTTTTTTCATTACTTGAGACAGGAGATTTCTTTTGAGTACAGAAAAAGTGGAGTGGAAAAAAAGTGGAATCACAGCTAGACCCTATCTCTCCCTCACCAACTGTAGATCCAACATTCGCACAGCGCAGGAAGTCATACAGATAAAAGTTACAATATTCTCTAAATAAATGCAATTTATTTTTCAACAACGTTACAGCCTTTACTAAAGTTACTGAAAATTATTCATAACTTACCAGAATCTACACAAATGTTAAGGACAACAAATGGATACTGGTGTTTATTGTACAAGTGATAAACTTCATTCACAAGCTTGACGACCTGCAGAGAAGGTGAAAACCAATAAATGTCAATACTATTATCACCTATTTTTTACCAGTATGTGTTATTTAACGCCCTTCAAAACAATTAACGTACAAAGTCCTATCTTGTATGATTGAGCTTTTGTTCACACAGATAGTCACAATGACGAAAGGAACCTGAGACACAGGAACTCGCAGCATCAAGCCACAAACATACGAATCAGTTTCTAATCCAGTGGTTTTCAGAGCATGTCAAACAAGTTAGCGCTGGTGATGTTAGAAAAATGAAAACCTTACCTTTGCTGGATCACATGGACGTTGGTTGATAAAGAAAAACTGTCTGTCTGTTGTACTCCTTCCAACACCATGATCACAACGAGAAATGAAGCCTGTAATACTGTTGAATAATAATATAGCAACAGTAAGGTAAAATGGAGGAGAAAGCAAAATAAATTTTTCTGACTCTGAGCACATTTAATGGAAGAGTATTTTATAAGGGGCTTAAAGAAACGCTATTATACAGCATCAGTAAATATGTACACATATTTCCTCTCCCAATTCCTTATCTGACAAAGGCTAGACGCTCAGCTCCAAAAAGACATCAGACAACTGAAAAAGTAGCTTGCTCTGATTTCGAAAGAAATGCCATTTGTAATTTTTCTGCTCTGAAAGCAGAAGAGAGGTCAGTTGTGAACTGTCATTGGTCAGATACTGCTCTGTCTATTTGCCCATGTCATGTATAGTGAGAGATAAAAAAGTACACTTTAAGAAAGTAAAGGGTAATTTACTTACGCAAACTGATTCACATTTGTCTCATACCACTTCTCAGTAACAACACCGAAGAAATACAGGTATAAACAATGGATACAATCAATCCATCCAATTACTCAGAGCACTGACAATGGTGCCGTTCAGCAGATTACAGTAATATATAACTAACTAGGACACAAGGAGTAGTAGTTTTGCTTTTCCCGCTCATTTGACTACCAAGACCTTAGTCCTGACTTAGATTTTTTAATCAAGTGATGCTCTTTGTACTTTTCTAATTACCTGTAAAGATTTTGTGGCATGTCAGTAGCATTGAGTCCATATTCTTCACAAACAGCTTCATTAGGAGGTAGCTGAACAAAAGGAATGAGGGTCTGCAACTGAAAAAAAAAACCAAAAAAAACAAAAGAAAAGGAAGTGAAACATTAAACATGTGTAGATTTTTCCTTCTATTTTATTGTTATTTATTAGCCTTAAAATCTATTTGATAAAGTTCTGTGTTTTTTCCAGTTGGCTGAGCAAGTTGAATACTTAAAATACCCAGCTCTTTCAGTAAGCTCTGCTTACTCATTTCAGTAAGCTCTGCTTACTGAAAAACAGAAACGATGCCTTAACGAATGGCTGTTCTCATCCTCCGATATCACTACCTCTGCCTTGGTAATTTCACAGACCCTTGCTTTAAAATGTACACAGACAGAACAAAACGATTGACACAATTTGGACTCTCCAGCTACATACATACGATCTAATCAAGTTTTACACAAAACCAAGGCAAAACGAGTAATAGAAGTTGCTTTTGAAAGAAGAATCAAACTATTAGAAAAGGTAAGTTATTTGAATCACAAGCTGCCTAAGTGCAGGTATGTTTACCACAAGCATGTTCCCAGTCATGCCACTATTATTTTTCTGTCATTAGAGCATCTTCTACTGACTTTACATTTAAGTATTTGATATTACATAAGCGGGCTATAAGCTTAACTTTCTATTCAGGTAACACTGAATTTTCAGCTATGCTGGTAGCTACCTGGCAAGACAAAGTTACATATTTCATCTCGTCTTTCAGCCACAGCACGAACAGGCTTTGAAACCTCAACGTGGGCACCGTCAATGGAGGAAGTGCTTATCAACAACCAGCAGCTATCAACCACTCAGTATTCCTGATGGTTGTAACATACGGTTGTAGGAATGATGGCTTTATGCTTTTTTTAATCTTTGCTTTCTTCTAGAGAATAACAATAATTTTTATAGCCATTATTTGGAAAGCACCCCAGTCCACACCTCTACAGGGGCTGACTACAATCCCATTTAAAGGTTAACCAGAACAGCAATGAAACTAAAGTTTCACAGAAAGAGGTTGCAAAAGCTAGGAACACCTCAGTTTTCCGTTCCCCAATTAAGACATCCAGGTCACACCATTTTTTAGGGTTTTTTAAATCGCTTGTTGTTGTGACACGCAGACCCTGGTGCACAGACTGTTTTTCAAAAGCACAAACCTTCAGAGGCTTGCTGGCACAACAGCTCATAAAACTGGCTTCAGAGAGATACTAAGCAGTAACCCTATCTCCTAAATCATTTCTCTTCCATCTCATCATCTCTAGGCAGATCGAGAAACCCCAAGGGAATCTGTGGAGGCTGCACTGTTTCTCCTTTTTCAACCTGTAGGGTGTGCTAGAAGTCAACACGTGCTCCACCCTTACGCGGTTTTCAAAGCTTTCCTACATTCCCTCTATTTATTAGATATTAAAAATCTCTCTATACAGCTATATTATCTCTCTTTTCAATAGTAAAAGTAATACCTGTTTTTGCCCAAATACTGCTCCAATGTTCTCCTTTAAACTAGGGCTTCCAGTAGTGGATACCACGGAGCTTTTTTTCCCTTGGCCAACTTGATTGGTGCAGTTAATCCGCACTCCTTTTGAAACAATACAGTATGCCTGCAATACCTGGACCATTTTTGCATATTCCTATTAAAGGAAAAAGAAAGTTCACATTTATAAGAAATGTCTCTTTTTAAAAACAAACACATATAAATAAAACATTCAATATTTGCAGGTAACACAAAAAGGGGGTGGGAGAGTGAGTTTACTATTTTTTTTTAAATATTTACAAACTAACTTAAAAAATATAGATATGAAAAATACTGCTTTAAAAACAAACAGCATGTTTATACCATTGATATTTAGCCATAACACAGCAGTCCCTGATTTTAAAATACACAATAGTGATCGTGACATTGATTCTTTTCAAAATTTGAAAATTTGAGAATGTACCTCTAAAACCAATCATTGCAACACAGAAGAGGAAAGCATACAGGAAGAATATTTTCTTATTTGATTAAGATACAAACAGACACAAAATAGTCTAACATAATCAATGTCTTCTACAGAGAAGTGAATATCATTCAGCAGGGAATAAGTTCAGAGTTATGACACTCCTTTGAATTAAATTTCTGATCTAACCTACCTTTTTAATGTTTCTTTGAAATTCCTTATGCCGCACGGGCAAAGTATAAAATAACTGCTGTATGTTAACAGTTGTTCCTTGTTGTCGTGGAAAAGGAGTTTTCTGAGTAATTTTACCATTGTGATCAAATACCAAACGAGTCCCAACCTTTGCAGACTTATGACAAGTAAAAATGGTAACATCGCTAATGGAAGGAAAGAGGCAACAGAATTAATCACTGAGCACTCTACTTTCTTATCCATTCCGCACGATCTAATCAGGCATAGAAACTACACCAATACTAGTCATTTAATTAAAACTAACTCTTCACCACAAACAACTAAAACCATACCCAAAGCATGGTGTTACATTTTCCTAGCTACAACACAGACATGTTTATTTGTATCCCTTTTATTCTTCTCCTGTGAAACGCAGTGTTAAAGTCTGGTTTTGTTGGACACTACTTTCTTCATACTAATACATAACAGCAGAACATTATCGATGCATAGAACTGCATACAAAAGTTGGGCTATTTCAGATGTATAGTTTGTCTGGGAGGAGTTTAAATACAGTTTTAACGAGCTACAGCCTAGCAAACAGCACGTAGATATTACACTGCTTTATATCAGAGGATCAAACACTTATGCAAGTACACAGTTCCTTCCTGTAAAGATTTGCATGCTTAAGTAATACTAAATTTTGTACATAAAAGGACCAATCGGATGCTTAGAATCATAGAATAACTTTGGTTGGAAAAGACTCAGAATATAATGCAACCTACTGCTCAAAATTGACCCAATATTAAGGAACTGGAAGTTTCCAAAGCCTCATTTTATCAGTAACGGTAAAGCGAAAAGCTGGCTTCAGTTATTTTTGTGCATGTAGTAACTTTATACTAATAAGAAGTTTAATATTAATACCTTAATGCACACAGTGAACTCAGAGCTTCACCTCGAAACCCAAATGTTTCAACACGTATTAGATCAGAAAAATCTTGTATCTTTGATGTATAATGTTTCAGAGCTGGAAAAAGATATTTAAAATATATATTTCACTTCAAAGTGACACTGGCCTACGCAAGAAGATTTTGCATGCATATCAAGAAGCAAAAAATCTTCTGTATTATTATTTTACATAATTATTGCAGACAAAATAATTAAATACTTAATGTTTCATTTCCCCTTTTCCTATAAGCAAGATCTCTTTAAAATCCTCAGATACACCTATTACTCCAAAAATCGTACAGCATTATTCGTATATGCATTACGAGATGCCTCGGAGCAGTACAGAGTACCTGCCTCTGCTACTGATGTACCCATCACAGATTTTGCACTGCAAGAAAACAACTGCAGTGCTGTGCTGCGCATGGTACATAGTGGAGAGGCATAAGCTTATTCCAGTATGACTACAGCTGAGGAGGATTCAGTCTACACAATCGGAGCAGTACCAGCCACCAGGTAACAAACTTGGTCAGCAGCAGCACCCCTGAACTCTCACTGTCCTGCAACAGTAGGAGAGAGCGTTTCTGACATACCATATGCATACTGCGAACACACAAAGTTACTGCGCCATAACTTGTGGTGAAAGAGGTCCCCAGTCATCATATGGAGAAAGAAGCACGGCTACTCCTGTTGCGCTGGCTAGTTATATTTGTCATACGGGATTGTTCCTGCTCCTGTTTCATGCAATTTAAAACTAGCAAATGGAAAACTGGACAGTTGGGCATGCAATGTCAGGTCACTTTCAGCAAATATTCAAGTTTATAATTCACCTGTCAAAAACAGTCACTTTCACAAAGCTTGACTCCTTCAGCAATGACTGATGACTAAACATGAATGAATCTAAATGAACATTTATAGGACTTTCTCTTTTATAATAATTTTTATTCTTTGTTCCATTTAAACAAGCAATTAAATCAAAGACTAGTTCTGAGTTACAAGAACTATAACCACAATAGCACTACAGAACTGTTGTCTAGTTTTGCTCAAGTCTTGCAGGTCATACACGCATTACGTAAAAGCTGAGTATATTAAACTTAGGAAATTTGTTTTTTAAAAGTAGCTTTCTAACTGAAAATATGTTTTCAAAATGACCAAATATAAATTATGAAAAGGGTTCAACTTACTCAAGCCTTCGAAGTTTTCCTCTTCCACTCCACCTCCATTATCTGAAACCTCTATCAGTTCTGCTCCATGATCTTTAAGTTTTATATCTATGAAATTCAGTAATAAAAGTCTTTTGATTCTGTATGTTCATACACAGTATTCAGTATTAATTTTGTACTTGAAGTAACTTTACCAGATAACGTTTTTTCATGTCAAGTTTGAACAACAAAGAAATCCTCATAGCTGTCAAAAGTTAGGGCAATCTAATGCAAACCAGCCTGTACTTGGAAGAAGTTCGGCTTCATTGCAATTATGCCTGAACAGAAGTTTTCCCGGTTATACCAGTTATCATCCTGGCAGCTCTGGAACTGCGACCCTGCCGTAACCGTGTGCTAGCTTGAGGCCAGCAGCTACCAGAGCCTCATCACCACTGCTGTACAGGCCACGTACCTTATTTAGTGGCAAAAAGGGCTACAAATAAAATAACACAGACAAAATCACATGCTTTTAGGAGCCCAGCTGGAGCCTAGCAATCACAATACTTTATTTATCTAAGGTGTAAAATCATTGCAAACATGCTTGGCCCAAATACAAAGTATTTGTGCAGATTTGTTAATATGTTTTGAGGAAAAAGAAGTACTTCAGAGGTCTATGAAATTACGATGAAAAGCAGGTTACCGATGTTGGTAGCTCCAGCATCCAGGCTGTTTTCCACCAACTCTTTCACGGCAGTGCCAAGATTCAGCACAACCTGTCCCGAGCAGATCCGATGAACGGACTTGCGGTCGATGGGCTTGATGGCTTTAGCAGGCTGCAGGCTTGAAAGAGAGGAGGGACAAGAAAATCACGGCACCGCAAAGCAGGCGGGAAGGGCGCGCACCGCCCGACCGCCCCTCTCAAACGAGGGCAGCCGG